>NW_022589708.1:61928200-62222069 GCF_004348235.1 Phoca vitulina | reverse complement strand
AAAAAACAATGTGTCTTTGGAATGCTAAAGTGGCTGGTCTGATTGATGTGATGGGGCGGTTACTGCGAAGTCAAAAAATAAATAAATAAAAGAAAATAAAGCCAGAAGAAAGCGTGGAGCCATTTGGCAGAAAGCCTTGGCAGGCATTTTGATACACCCTGTTCCATATGCAGAATAAGGGAATGGCATTTGGGGAAGATCCTCTGGCGGGGTCTCCGGCATGGATGGAGAGATACTCTCAGGCTTTCAGGTTAGGATAGGATGTAGCTGGAAGCAGCTACCACCAGAGAAACCAGAAGCAAACGGCTGCAGGGACCCACGCGAGCCAGGATATGGGCCTGGACTAGAGTGGAAGAAAGTTGTCCATTTGGTGGAATAATTCATTAACTTTGCTCAAGTCAGATGGTGAGTGCATACATGTTCTTGGCAAAGTGAGTCTAGAAAACATTCATGGACAATCTCATCAGCGTCCTTATCTTCTGTTATAAAACCACCACCGAGTATTGACCATGCTCTCCTCTGCTGCATCTCTAAGAATTTATATTCACTTTGGAATGAATTTCTCATCTGCAGCCTGAGCACGCCCCGTGGCAGGGTGACGCTGGTGTGGCCTGAGGCCTCCTGCCCTTCCCCCAGGACCGCACGGGAGCCGAAATGTCTCTCCTTCCAGGTATGTGCATGGCCATGAAGACCCAGTGAACCAGTGTGAGGACAAAAGAAGCAACTTTGATTAATATAAATATCGGCTACTTTGAAGAAGGCATAGTTTTCTTTTTTTCTGGCCTTTGGATTACAGATTTAGTAGAGTCACTATTGTCTTAAATACACAGTACAAGGACTTTTCATTTTGCACTCTTACCAATAAAATACTTGAACATCCTCTTCAAGATAGGTATGTTTATTTATAATTATGCATTTCCTAATGGTAAGTGCACATTTTAGTGATAAAAAACTAAATATGCTTTATAATTGTTTAAATCTTGTTTTTTTACCCACCCTGTGATACAATGATCCGAAGCTCAGGATATACACTGAGTTTACTCGCATACTTGGTTTAAACCTGTCGTAGCTGGGAAAGATACCCCAAAGTATGAGCATTTCTAGGTGGGGGACATGCATCTCAAGCTGCATCTACCAAGTCCTGACATGCTATTATCCATCCCTTCCAATAATTCTATTAAAGTTTTAGTTGAAATGTGGCTAGTAATTTTCCATCTTCTCTGATGTCAATCAGATGTGCTTTAAAAGTAATCAGAACTTGTTACATTGTAACATTTTTGACAAATGGGTTTAAAAACCACTGAAACTTTTTTTTTTTTTTGGAGGATTTTTAAACACGCTGGAAAAAAGTTTCCAAGTTTCCTAAATGTGGAAATTACAAGTTTTAAGGGGAAATACATTGCTTCTGGCACTGAAATAATAAAACAATAGAAACATTTCTAGACATCTGCTTCCACAGCGTTCTCTCTCTAGCCGGGGTTTTTATTGAAAAGTGGATGGTTTTGTATTCATTGTTGTAATGTCACCTTTACAATGAAGGGAAAGTTTATATTTACGTCTAATAAAAGTTTGTATTAGAAGGAGAAGCTCTACAAGATTCTTACTGATAACTGCCTCTTTCATTGTTAGAATTATATTGAATGTTTAACATGTAGAAGCTTTTTTAAACCACTTGCGTATTGGGAGGAGTATTAGATTAGTTAGAATTAAATGGTATAATCCACTCAACTATGGCACACATCAATTGCAACACAGAACTCAGGTTGGTAAGTGACTTCATTCCTCACTTGCCTTTGGTGGCCTGGGATGACTAGACACAGGGACGGAGTGAGGAAGCTGGTGGTAATCCTTATGTCACATATTAGTGTATTTCGTTTCATTTATCTTCTTATATATGATAATACATAAAAAGAGAAGTGCAAATATTTTTCCCATACTTCAATGAATCACCTTTTTAAATATAAACTATTTTTGTTAAAGCAGTTTTAGATTCACCAGATCATCTTTGCATCCCACCTTGACAATCACAATCTTAAAATGAATGGCAGGGGGGTAGCAAGAGGAAAATAATGACTTCTTATAGCTGTACAATCTGAGTCTCCCTAAACCTCACAAGAAAGCATTAACAGTGACGTTTTCAATTTCACTGTCATTTTGAACTTACCTACACAGTGCAATACATCCAATTTTCCTAAAGCCCCATTAACCTAATTCCTGGGTTTTCCTGGGGGCATCTTACAAGTATTTATAAGCCATCTTTGCAAGCTCTCCTCCGTGTCCCCCTTCTTCCTGAGGTAGTCACTCAGAAAGTTGTTTTGTCCCTGTCCCCGGGGCTACTGTCCTTGGTGAAGATGTTGATTCTCTGCCCAGAGCCCTGCATCCTGGGACTCCCTCAAGATGCCAACATTTGAAATGTATTTTTGAAAAAACAAAAGAAGAAGTAACTTAAGACAATAATTTGGTTGAGATAATAATGTGATCCAAATGAAATAGCCCCAATTGATATTTATGTCTCTTAAGAGATTTTTTCTACTTTTATCATTTTGAATTTGGAAATTATTTCAGCCAAATGTCCCTGTCCTGTACTATTTGTAATATCGGGAGTTGGAAACAACCTTTAAATTGCTCCCACATTTCCACAATGATGAACTCCACAGAGTACAATTATTTCATTGGCAGAAAATGTATTGGAAGGAGAAAACTGGGGGGGGGGGAGGGAAGAAATATATCTATCTACTAATAAATTATTTAGAAAGCAAAAATAATTCACATTTTCAGAAAGAGTTATAAAATTGGTGGGTGATGCATGCAAACTATCACTACAGAAAAAACACAGCATTTGAAAACTATTCATTTTGTTTTAAGAAATCATCAATTCAAACCAAATATTCTTCTTGACACAAGTTGTTCATTTTCATCACTGCCATCTTGTTTTGAATTAAATTGCTTGTGATCATATTATTTTTAGCCAGGTTACCTAGAGGAAACATCCTCCCCAGTTCTGAGTCACTTTCTGTCACTCAAATTTTGAAGGTGCAGTCTGTGGGCCCTGGTCATTTTCAGAGCATCCTCTGGAAGCAGGTCTCACCTCAGTCACAAGGAGGTGTCGACCAATTGCTGCAGCCTATTGAATGTGGTCACCTTTTCCTTCAGGAAGCTCTTCCCAACTGTCCTCCCACCTCCCTCAAAACAACTCAGAGAACCCGGCAGTTGCATGCAGGGTCAACATTGGAAAATTCTAGGGGGAATAGCATTTTTTCATTAAAAAAAGAAATTAAAATGCACATTATAAAACAGCATTTTATAATTTTACAAAAACACATTTACATCCATTATCAGTTGTTTAATTCTGCTAACACATCTGTGACGTCATCGGAAAAGAATCAGTTGGACCATTTTACAGATGAGAAAAACATGTTTTACAGCTGGAAGGAAACTTAATATAATTTAAAAGTCCAGTCCCCTCATTTTCTGTGGTGCATGAAAGAACCCAGACCATTTCATATGTTGTGTTGTACGCAGAGACATTCCAGCCCCTCACTCCCCGCAACAGACTCTTTCAGAGAAGTACAATACATACACAGATATAAAGAGATATTTTTAAAATATGAACTTACTGGTGTGAAGTGAAATATACTGCCAGTTGAATCAATGAAAACAATGATCCTGCTGAGTGCAAAAATGTGAAATTTGAAGTTAGGGGTGACAACAGTGCTCTTGCCTTCAGCATCAAGTCATTTCTCAATTTTGTTTTGGCTTTACAATGTTTGGAATGTACTGGTCCACCAGGTGTGGTAAGCCGACATCCAGGATGGTCCCCAAAGATCCTTACTTCCAAATGCCCATGTCTTTGTGCAACTTCCACCTTTGAATATAGGGCCAGACTTAGTGACTTGCTTCTGTTGGGTAGAATACAGCAAGGCAATAAGATGTCACTTCCAAGATAAGATTTTGAAAAGACTGTGACTTCTGTCTCACTAGGACACATTTTCTGTGGCTCTTTTCACTTGCTTGCTCTCGTGACACCAGCTGCCCTTTTGTGAGCAGCCCCAATGGAGAGGCCCATGTGCCAAGAAACTGAGAGAGGTCGGCAATCAATAGCCTGTGAGGAATTGAATCGTACCACCAGGTGAGTGAGCTTGGAAGCAGATCCGTCCCTAGTGGAGCTTTTCAATGACTGCAGCCTCAGCTAACACCTTGATTGCAGCCTGGGACCGACCTAGAGAACCAGCTAAGCTATATGCCCAGATGGCCTACCTGTAGAAACTGTGAAATAACAAATGTTATTTTAGCCTCTAAATTTTGGGATAACTTGTTATGCAGCAATTGATAACTAATACACCAGGCAAGCAGCTGCAAGAGGTAATGGTGTTTTTGTTTTGTTTTGTTTGTTTTTTGGGTTTGGTTTTGTTTTGTTTTTTAACAACTCTGCTTGCTGTCTGTGATTCCCTTGAATTTGGCAGAGAAGGCAGGCAGGGGAACACTAGGACATCTTCCCCATAAAGTCAATAAACTCAACAGCAGAAAGTGATGAATATAACATCTCCAATGTTGTAGCCTGTGTAATAAAACACATTTGAGTGTACTTCTTGGGTTTGTTACAGTGTAAACTATAAATATGGACTTTCAAAAAGTGAATTTTACGCGAAATGTTTGTGGAAATCACAGAAGATGACACATGTCGTGGAAAGAGCCCAGGTCTTAAAATTAGACTGACTGGTGGAGCCTTGGTTTCCTCATTGTAAAATTGAGAGAATAATTCCTACCTCATCGGTTCTAAATGGCATGGGCACTCAGTTGAATGCTTGGTCAATTGATGTCCTTTAGCTTTCCTCATGACCGATGATAAAGATGAGGCCCAGAGATGTGAAGTGACTTTATGTCCCCAGGGAGGATGGGCTCTAGGATTTAGCTCTAATCCAATATACCTCAACTTACTGAGCAATTGAGTGGCAGACTTTGAACTCTGAATCCAGATCTCTGGCTTCCTCCACATCACACAATGAGTCCCAACCCACCAATTTCATGTGTCTAACTCCCAAGAAGAATTCTCCTTGGGACTTGTGTTAAAACCACTAACTTTGGTGGAGTTCTTAACACACTAAGAACAAAGGCTTACAAAGACAGATGGAAGAAGAATGGCATTTCCTTGAGATAAATCCACATTTAAAATACCATCTTCCCAAACAGTCTTTCCTCCACCCTCTATCTTTGATTTTGACATTGATAGAGAGCTTTCAAGAGAGCAGCATAGCTCAATTAGACGAAGCTACTAATTTGAAGGAACAATACATAATGAATGGCACTTACATGTGGTGATTGTAACAGCAAATGTCTTCTACCATTTTTTTCCCTGAAACATTTTATCTTGTCTTTTCCTCCCCTTATGTATTGTTAAGGACTATTGCAAGTGGGTGTGGGAGAGAAAGAGAGTGAAAGAAGAGAGTGGAAGGACTGCCTTGGGAGAGCAAAGGTGTAGAAAAAGATGAGCCTGATGCCAGATGTATATGGGGCAAATAAGAGCACCCAGACTGCTTACAAGGGAATTGGGTTCTTCCTCCATGTCCTCAGGTCTGGGTGTCCTGATCCAGAGGAAGAACAGACCAGAAAAAAACAAAAACAAAACCAAAAACACCATTCTTCAAACATCAAGGAGTGCTTGGAATTAGCACAGGACACTGCTATGCTCCTTCTGCTCCTTTGTTTCTCATCCTACAAAGACCCATGCAAACAGCAAGGCCACCAAGCCAATCTTGTGACCTCTCTTCAGCACACAGCAAACATCCTCTTGGGCATTAAAAGAAAAATATTCGCACTTACGGATAACTTATTTCACATTCTTATATAACAAAAGCATCAGGGTAAATATGTTCCAAATAAAAACCATCTATGAGTAAATAAGTGAATGAAAAAATGAAAACCCCAACACCATACATAATTGTTGCTCACTCTTTCTCCCTTTATTTCACCTGGAAGTGTTATACTTCTTGACAGCACTTCAAGTCAAAGCAATTTGACTGAGAACAAAAAAAAAAAAAAAAAGGATTTGCCCAAACTTTAGAGATCTTTGGACTCTACAGAGTGGAGTGGGAAAAACACTGCCAAGGAGTGGAAAGACCTGGTTTCCAGTTTGGGCTCTGGCAGTAATTAACCAGCACGGTTATAAATAGCAGTGTGATTTTTGCAAGGCTCTCTTCTTCCTACTGGGTCCAAGGCAAACCCTAAAACTTCTCCCCATCTCCATAACCATTATCTTGTCTGAGTCATGTTCACCTCTCACCTGTGCCACCAAAACAACCCAGCTAGGAGGCCTGCTTTACCCTCACCGGCTGCCACCCATTTCTTCCCACACACTAGTCAGAATGTTCTTACAGAAGAAAATCAAGGCATATCACTCTTCTTAAAACTCCCATGGTGTCTCACTGTCCACCTTTCCCACTTCATCTCGTGCTGTCCCCTGTCTGTCCACCATACGCCTGATGGTCTGGTCTTCTGTCAGTTCTTAGGCTAACCTCTTTCTTACCTCGGGACATTTTCCTTTCTTCTTACCTCTGCTTAGAATGCACTTCACTCAGTTCTCCCAAATCACTCCAAAGTTGGTATGTAAGCAATATTTACTGAAGTAAATCAACAGATGAATCCAAATCCTAACTTGCTCCTTGTCTTACTTCAACTTCCATGTCACATCCTAAGAGATTTCCCCATCAATTCCCCCCATTGTTGTCCCATACCCATCTTTATTTGCCTTTTAATACTTAACACAACTGTGATTCTTTCTTCTTTTGTTGTTGTTTACTTGCTTATTGTGTGTCTTTTCTGTCAGAATTTAAGCTTCCTGAGGGCAGGGACCATTTCTGTCCTCTTCAGCACTATATTCTCAGCGCTTAGCATGGCACAATGCCTCACACCCAGTTGGTTTGTAACAGATATTTGTGGAAGCAAATTGATAAATGAATGAAACCCAATTCTACCATGTTGATCCCTTACCTAAAATCTTTCAAAGGCTGTTGTAGCCAATATAATAGAAAAATGCTAGATTCTTTGCATGTCATCTGGGTGTGGTTCTTCCTCTCTTCTCTAGCATTAAAAAAATTACTTGCATTTCAAATTGAGCCATATTCTTTTGAGATTCTATTTGTTGCACACAAAGTGTCTGTCCAATGGCAGCCACCATCTCCCCTCTACATAATCCTCTTGGCTAACTTCTATTTGTCCATCAAAACTCAGCGCTAGTGTCCTCACTCTGGGAAGCCCTTTTTGGTTACTTTCTCTTCTCTGTGTCTCCTTGCCTGCACCTGTTGGTGACCCACGCTTCCTTCTAGCATAGCACATACCACACTCAGATGGTAATTTCCCCCAAATGCAGGGTCTGTTTCTTGAGGGCCAGGGCTATTTCTTATTACTCTCTGTCTGTCTCTTTGTTGCCTAGTACACAGTAGATATTGATAGTAAAAGTTTGTAAATAAATATTAGTGAATGGCTGACTCACTCTTTCTGAATGGCATAAGAGTGTAAGAGATATCATTACCAAAGGCACAGCCTATAGAATGCACTCACAGGTAATAACTCAAGTGCCCTTCAGTACTAAACTCAAACATCATATTACCATGGCTTAATATTTTAAGACACCAAACTTTTGGCTCTGTGAACCAGTGTCACTTGAGGTCGCCTTCTCCAAAACTGTTGCGTATATCCTGAGTAGCTTAAAGCTGTCCTGATTTTGTCCTTGCAAAAATAAAGTAAACCCCAACTTGCCTTTAGAGTTCATTATCCGTTTTTGACAGTAGAATTGGAGACAGAAGTGCATGACATGGTCAAGCTATAATCAGACAAATGGACAGGCTGAGGGGCCTGCCTGCCTTGTCAGGTATGGTTATAGACTCACACGCATCAGAATCATCTGGACATCAAAATACTGGCGGACTGAACATGCCTCTTGAGCAGAGACAGTGGAGCGATAGTCTACCCCAAGCCCAGCCAAAGTGGACTGGCCTGGAGTCTCTTTCTGCCTCTTTGTATAAGTCTTGATGTTTCCTTCCTTTTTTCTACCTTATAAAGTGAGGGAAGAATTGGGTTGATTTGTGGTGGAGCCATGTTTACCCTAGAAAAATATTTAAAATAATAAAAATAACACCTTGTATTTATCTACTTGTCTAATGTTTTATAATTATAGGATGCTGTCATTTGTGGAAAAGAACCGTAAGCATGATGGAAAATTTGAAACTGTGAATTTGGAAATGAAAAATAAGTCTTTTAAAGCAATGTTTCTCAAAATCCGTCCCCAAAAACACCTGAGATTTTTGTTGTTGTTTAAAATACAGGTTCCCAGACCCCTGAAAGACATAAAAGGTGGAACCCCTCTGGGTGCAGCCTGGGAATTTGCATTTTTTAATGAGCTCCCTGGGTGAGTCTAAGGCACACTCCAAGCTTGAGAAGTTGCTTTGAAAGCAAGTGACTTTTTTGCTAAGGGATAGTAAGGCAATGGAGGTAATATCAGGACAAGTGTCCCTGGGAACATGTAACCAGAGGATTTGGGCAGGATTGAAAAGCTAGGTTATTTTAGAGGAAAAGAAATTCAAGATCCTGAATTGAAAGGGCTAAAGTTTATATGGTAGAAATAAGGCACTGACTACAAAGGGTGGCCTATTTTCCCAGTGTAGGGCTAGGGTGTGTGGGCACAATTACCATCATCAAAGAGTTGTTCCATGTGTCACTAAATAAAAAGTGGTTCTGAGACCACAATCGCCTATTATTAGAAATGTAATAGTCATATCTTATTTTAAAACCTGTTCTTAATCTATTGCCACCTGTAAAACTAGACTAAACAGATCAAATGTTAAGTCTATCTAAAAATACTCTGAGCAGAAACATAATTAGGGTTCTAATTAGGATTATCATTTAGTAGGCTATGGAGACAAGCCTGAAGAGATAAGCCCCTGTATCAGCAGCATTAAGTTCTAAGTATTTATTAGATTTATGAGTCTAAGCCACGTGTTTGGGGGGCCATATAGAAATTATGTTGAACAATTTTTAAACCCAAGTAATGATGGCAATTTATTTTCACTCAAAGAAAATCCTGAGTGTAGTGATTTGAACAGACTATGCGACGTGTTGCTTGGAAGTTTGTAGCTCGTGGGAAAACTCCGCCATAGATCTTACGCTCTCCCAGTTTTCAGATACTGCTTCAGGAGAGAATTCAGATCATTTCTGATTTGCTTTCTCAAGGGTATTGGATTTGTGTCAGATGCTATAGAACAGTGTGAAATCTCTTGATTTGATTACACATCAGATGAGCCACACTCTGTGCAGAAGACACAAAGTAAATATTTTCAGACACAGTCGACACTTCATTGTTTTTTGTACTAACAAGGAAACCCAGTAGTTTTCTGAAAAAATATATATGTTCTTTGGTATTTATATATTAAATGACCATATTAAAGGGATCACTGGAAGAAAACATGAACTCAAAGTTAACTATCTGAGATTAACCAAAGTAATGGGGTCTTATGTAGAAACCTACCTCAAAATGAGAAGAAAAATGTTTGGGCCTTCTTCTCTGGTTCTCCTACTCAAATATTTCTTCCTGGGAACTACTTCTTAGGCAGATGAAAAGAGCTAGCTAAAGGGAGATTATCCTTTCTCTCTCTTTCAATTACCTGTCCGAGTCAGTTTCCTTAGATTGGAAAACATTATTAGGACATTGCAGTTGAAAAGATGGAGGTCATCGAAGGGAGTCTCAGCACTAGCTGTCTGCAGGTCCAACTGGTGCTGTCGTTGGTCATGTGGACTCTGCTTTTGCGCCAGGAATGTGTTCTCTCTGGAACTGGTGAGTCTACCAAGTTTGTTATCCCAAAAATGTGTCTCAGAGATCTCACACCTGCCCCACCCATAAACCAGTTCTTTTCTCATAAACTTAGAAATGTCACCACAGTTCTTCAAGCAGAAACGAGAGGCATCCTGACTCTTTCTCCCTAACAACTTAAGTGTCTGCCAACAGGGGAATGGATAAAGAAGATGTGGTGCATATATATACAATGAAATATTATTCTGCCATGAGAAAGAAGGAAATCCTGCCATTTCTGACAACGTGGAGGGAACGAGAGGGCATTATTGTAAGTAAGATAAGTCAGACAGAGAAAGACTAATACTGTATGGTACTGAATGATATCCCTTACCTTTGGAATCTAGAAAAGCCAAATTCATAGAAACAGAGAGCAAAATGGTGGTTGTCCGGGAAATTGGGGAGATGGTGGTCAAAGGGTACAAAGTTGCAACTAGAAGATAGATAAATACTGAAGATCTAATGCACAACATTGGGATTATAGTTAACAATACTGTATTATATACTTCAAAGTTGCTAAGAGACTAGATCTTAAATGTTTTCACCACAAAACCAAATGATAATTACTCGACGTGCTGGAGGTGTTAGCTAACTCTATGGTGGTAATCATATTGCAATATATACGTGCATCAAATTAACACATTGTACACCTTCAATTTATCTAATGTTATATGTCAATCACATCCCAGAAAAAAAAAAATTCCACACAAAAAGAACAAGGAAATTGAAGGACGGATGTTGAGGAGCTGCTGCTGGTTGACAGTGAATTCTACACCAACCACCTGGGTCACTGGGTTCCCTTCGCTTGGTTAATCCTGCTTTTCCACTTACTGAAGCTCTCAGTTTCCCTCCTACACTTCTATCCTTAAGATGGGTACAAGTGTTGGTAAAAAATTATTTTTCTGAGCCTTTGAGAATATGGAACTTAAGGGGCAGCAGAGGGTATCAACCTGAACCATAAGAGGCATTCAGTGAGCTGGTTGAGCTGAGTGGGCGAGGAGACAGTTCCGAACCCACATAACTTGTCTGAGAGCAAGCAAACTGCTTGACTGTGTGGACTAAGAGGAAACAATAAGAATGTGGTGTTTGCCATCTGAGCACTTGCATTAAGTATCCTGACATGGGCACTATTTTTCCAATTCAAACGCTCAGTAATCTTTCTTTACTCTCTGTCTCTCTCTGTTTCTTTTTTTTCCAAAATAAGTTATGCTGGGTGGCTGGTGACATGTCAATGACCTCAATGGATGTGATGCTATTGTCATGAAAGTTACAATACCAAGGGAAGCAAACTGCAAACAAATTATTCACAAAGTAGTTTAATTACAATTATAATAAGTTACGTAGAAGTTTACAATGAGAATGGATGACAGGATTACCTGATTTGGTTTGAAGGAACAGGGAACATTACCTTGGAAAATGATGTTTCAAGAAGATCTGAAGGATAATAATTGCTTTCCTTAACATCTTATCTACAGTGTTATAAATGCTTTATAAAATGCAGCTCCTAAATGCTTGACGAAAAGCGTATAATCTTCTATGCCCTCATCACTTTTCACATCTTCTAGTCTTCAACTTGAAATGGTTCATTTAGAGATAAAGTGGGAAAATCATGTTCATTGGTCTGAGAATGTAGTTTTTATCTTTGTTTCAGACTCTTGGCACCTAGAAAATAGCTTTTAGAAATATTTACAGTAACACACACACACACCCATGCACAGACATTTCATTTTATTTAAAGATTTTATTTATTTATTTAAGAGAGAATGAGAGAGAGAGAGCACAAGAGGGGGGAGGGTCAGAGGGAGAAGCAGGCTCCCTGCTCAGCAGGGAGCCCCACGCAGGACTCAATCCTGGGACTCCAGGATCATGACCTGAGCTGAAGGCAGTCGCTTAACCAGCTGAGCCACCCAGGTGCCCCACACACGGACATTTTAAAGTTACACAATATCCTCATACTTTGAGCTTATATATGATCTCCCTTCTCCATGATTCCTGTTAGGTTGCCCCTACATCTCAGGAAGGGTTCTGAATATTCTAATTATAGCCAACAGAAAGCCCTCTGATCATACTTGCTCTTTGACTTTCTCTAAGTACCGACTAATATTAGCTCTTAGAAAATGAATATCTAGGATTGCCTCTGTGGAAAGAGGGAGAGGGTAGACATTGAAAAGGGAAATGTAAAGAACTTCACTGTTTTTTGTAATGTTTTATTTCATAGAAACATTTGAAGCAAATATTATAAAATGTTGGTCTATTTTAAATTCAGAAAGTAGGCTTCCTGGGTCATGAGTGTTTCTTCATTATATTATTAAAAATTAGGGCATCTGATTTGAAGTCCTACAATTAGTTCATTTGTAAATTAATTAATTAATATACAAGAAAGAGTCAGCAAGCACCTATGACATACCTAGATTTGTACTAAGGAATGATTACTCTACCCATGTACAGTGGCTTACTGTTGTGTGAACTTCCCAATTTAAGTTTCCCCAAAATGAGAGATGATTTTTAATTGAGATTGGATGACAGATCCATTTATGAAGTGTTTAACAAATGGCCTATCCATTTACATCCTGATAAAGAGAAAACGCCTCTCCTACTTATC
The DNA here is from genome assembly GCF_004348235.1 of Phoca vitulina. Classification (NCBI taxonomy): domain Eukaryota; kingdom Metazoa; phylum Chordata; class Mammalia; order Carnivora; family Phocidae; genus Phoca; species Phoca vitulina. The sequence goes on along the minus strand of NW_022589708.1, from coordinate 62,209,626 downwards.
TTTTCTTCCTTCTTCCAGATCATTGTAATGGTAATTCATTTGTTATAAATTAGCAAGCCTTCATAAAGTGTTCGAGTGGAAACACTCAATGAAATGAGTGTTAATTATTCTGTCAAATAAAAAACTCAGAAGTCCCAAACTTAAGAATGGATATCATGTGTGCCAAAAGATACTGGCTAAGCTAAGTTGTCATTCGTTCAGTTTCTAAATCGGGTCAACATCACTGACAACCTTCTGGATGAATTACGAGAATTTTTTTTTTAAGATTTTATTTATTTATTCTAGAGAGAGAGAGCACACATGAGAGAGAGCATGAGCATTGGGGGGGCGGGGCAAAGGGAGAATCAGCCTTCCCACTGAGCAAGGACTCAGGGACCCTGGGATCATGACCTAAGAGGGAGGCAGATGCTTAACTGACTGAGCCACCCAGACGGCCCAAGAACTTTTTTTTTTACTCTTGTTTTAGCTTATGATAGTTTCTTAAATAGGGGCTATACTTCTTAAAGCAAATATTCCAAAAAAGATGCTGCTGATGTTAACTGGCCAAAACAGTGAGTCTGAAATCGAAACTATAAATCTGGGTCCATGCAGACTTGATCCCGCTCATTGTACATCTGAATGGTCAAGAATTTACCTGAACAACTAACCTTTCAATAACTAACCACTGACATGAGATTAGAGGAATCTCATTTATGCAGTCAGTGGGCAAATACTGCCTTCATGTGATTAAATAGGTCTTTACCAGTGTTTCTACTTAACAGTTTGGAGCAGTCCCCCAAAGCATCTTCAGCTTGTTCTTGACAGAATGGTATTCAGCTATGAAAGGACTCTCTGTTGAAACCATGTAATTCTTTCTATCCTCAGGCTCATAGACTCAGAGTTTTCATGGTCAAGACAAAGGAAGCAATAACCAGCAAAGCATCAGTGACTGAAAGCAGGGGGTCTCTTGAGCTGTGTGCCATTATTTTGAATTCATTAACCAGAAGGGCACTGCCCCTGTGGTGTCACTATGGTCATTATAGACCAGCCAATGCACTAATAATTTACTTCCCTGATTTTGATTTTTTATATCATTTCAAAGTTTGTTTCATTTACAAATATATCAACTGATGTGGTCCTAAGTGGTGGGAACAAAATGTTCTTTTTATAATCTGTTCTGTAACTTTTTGTGGCCGGGGCTGGGGGGGAATGAAACAATGGAAATAAGGGGCTCAAATCCTGGCTGAGCGTAGGCTGCCACTTTGCTGTTTTGCTGTGATTTCTTCCCTTTAAGGAATATGTAATACGGCGAGTTTTATAGCTTAAACAAGAAAATTAACTGCCTATCCCAATGCACTTAGTAGCTGATGTAAAAAGGGAATGAGCTTCTGTGGAATATCTATCCACTTCCATCCACTTCAGTGATCGACTCCCCAGCAAAAATGGGTTTGTAATTTTAATTTCATACCAATGCAGTTGGAAGCGCTGGGGCATGGGACACCTCAGAGTCATAGTTAAGTGCATCTTTATGAAACGCCTTTCTCAGTTTCCTCTTTAATCATGATTAGGAGGAGCAACAATTTTCGGCCAGGGTCCTTCCTTGAAGACTTTAACCTCACCTTAATAGGCTTATATTCCATATTGGGGGTCCCCCCCTCTGAACAACGCCACTCCCACACAGACACATGTAATCGCCTCAGAGAAGACTGGGTCTGCAAAGGACAAGACACAGTGGGGGAAATTGGCAACTACATAAAAAATTTTAAAAAAAAGACACAAAATAGTCTCCGCCTACCAGTCAGATGCTGCTCCATCAGAACAGAAAACAATGGAGAGAATGAAGATCATTCAGTTGAACATGATCCATTTTGAGCAATCTCTAATCAATTCAGGGACACCTCCTCTTCACCCCCCCTCCCCCTCCATCATCTGTCTACATTTGTGTAGCTCTGAGCACACCATTAAGAATACTTTGACAAGGGTGTCATTTTAATCTGAATATCTCAAAATGATTGGGGAGAAAAAAGTTTTCTTTTGCCTTCAACTCCAAAATAAAATTGATCTGAGAAGGAGAAAGAAAGTTTCCCCAAGAGATCTACTTTTGGTGTTGAGTCCTATGGGACTTCCCTGATGAGGGAGGTAAGTTCAGGATAGGAGGGAGGGGGTAACATTTGTCATCATTCATTAGGAAAGGATTAGTCAGGCCAGCCTGATAGAGGCTAATTTGTCCTCACTTATAAGGACTTTAAGGGAATAGAACTTAGAATTTGTAGTTGGAAGTTTGAATTCAGGCTCAGTGTCTTATCATCTACATCGACTTACACATCTTGAACATCTCAGAGTCTCTTCTTATTTGTAAGGTAGAGATCATATCTAAGTTAGGGTAATGTGAGTATTACATGAGGTAATGTATGGGAAGATGCAGTACTTGACTAATGTGGGAAGACAATAACATTTGAAGGGAATACAGAGTTTCAAGTCTGTAACAGCAGGAGATTACCCTTGGGCTACCGTTAGGTGATCCTAGACAGGGATAACATGCATATATGCCCCCAAAATGCATGTACATTTCACAAGCCAGCTAGGCCTTGAGCATGAGTGGAAGGAGGGAAGGCTTGGCCATAGGGTCTCCACCCAAAATCTCTTTGTGTGCTTTCTTCTCTAAGGCTCCCCACTCCACTTTGCAGCAATGACCTCCCACGACATTTGCTTGCAGATGACACAGGCTGTCCTCAATCCTAAGTACCTTAGAAACTCGATGTCCGAGTGTTTCTTTCCCCAAGGGCTCTTGCTGTATATATTTGGTTGATCTGTCTCTTATATCACATCTCTGGGGGCTCTCCCCCTTTCAATCTTTCTCTCTTTCCTATTGCAATATATTTGGGTTACCTGGGTTTTTAAATTTTGGTTCTTTGGTTCTGTAGAGCCTCCTACATTCCGGATTTTGCTACCTGCATCGGCAATTTTTTAACTTTTTCCTTTATCTCTTGTTATTTCCTGTAAAGTGGTAGTAGATCCAGAGACTTGTTAAATTCGGGTTTGATGTTTTGTTAAGAATACCTTACAGCAGGGGCACCTGGGTGGCTCAGTCAGTTAAGAGTTTGCCTTCAGCTCAGGTCATGATCCCAGGGTCCCGGGATCACATTGGGCTCCCTGCTCAGTGGGGAGTCTGCTTCTCCCTTTCCCTCTGCCCCTCCCCCCCACCTCGTGCTCTCTCTAGCTTGCACTCACTCTCTCAATAAATAAAATCTTTAAAAAAAAAATACCTTACAGCTGATGTGTGCTTTCCACTGCGTCTTTAAGAGGTGTATATTTTGTGGTTGTCTCTTTTTCTGGATGATGCTCAGATTGATCAGTGGTTTGGAACATGGTCAGCCTGATGTATTCTTTATAAAGTTCATCTAAGGGTTTTAACAGCTCTGGCTATTGCTGCTAGATCCATATTTCCTTAGAGTTTGCAAAATACTAATATTCTAATTCTATCATTTCTTGTTTTTTATCAGGTGGAATTCTTTTACAAATAAAAACTTGCACTATTCAAGGATTCGATTACTCTTAGGTACAACATGGGCGGGAGAGACAATATGAATGTCTACATTTTTCACTTTACCAGTTTTCAGAATAATGAGTTGGTTCTTCAAAGGTTTTATTAGTGTCATTATAAATGGGTGGATTTTAACTTACTTAACCCATTATGGTTAATCTCTGTAGAGATTTTTTTTTGTTTCTAAGTAGGCTCCACACCCAATGTGGAGTCCAGTGTGGGGCTTGAACTCATGACCCTGAGATGAAGACCTGAGCCGAAATCAAGAGTCAACTGACTGAGCCATCCAGGCGCCCCAGTTACTCTCTTTTTTAACATTCAAATTATCTCATCTCTGGCTGGTGGAACTGCCTACAAGTTGAGTACTAAATTCTTTTCATATGACCCCAGTAGTAGCCTTGCATAACTTCCTTGTTTTCTGGATATAACAAAATGTGCCTGATTCATCTAGAACATTTTTTGCCCTGGATCTGGAATAGCCATTTCCCCCAAGCAGCCCTGTTTTATTTTATTGTGAAATGACCTTTAGAGACCACAGTCTGGATGTTGTAAGTGATCAGTATAACTAGATTGTTCTCTGTTTCTTGGCATTTTTAATAGAAGTAGAAAATACATTTTATTTTTAGAGAAAAATGAGTTTGTTGAAATATTTCCACATCAAATTTATGATTCTGTGGTGTTAACATCTTTTATTTTATATTTGTGTATTATTTCTCTTACGCTGAAAATCATTTCCTAAATGCAGTGGTTGACAATAACCAACAGGATGTTGTTACTCTTAATATAATTCCTGAAAATAGTTTAAAATGTTCTATAATTCTTCTTGACCCTAAGATATATTCCAACTATAGGTGTATTGTTACATTATACTGTTTTAATGTCACTTGAAATATTCTTCTCTGTGATTAAGTTAACAGCTCAATACATAGATTCATTTGTTAATTTTTATGTTGTTTCAGGGCCTGCTTTTTAAAATTTAATTTTGCTTTATAATTTTGCATACACATACACACATACACACGATAGAGTTGTTAGTCATTTTATTTATCTTTAGAGGTTCTTCAAATTTAAGGATATTTACACTTTGTGATACAAGTTGCAAATATTTTCTTTATTGTCATTGAGTTTTTTTTACTTTGTTTTGGTGTTTTTGTTAGGCAAATTACCTTTTTTCAAAAAGTAATCCAATTTGTCTGTTATTTTCTCTTACTGCGTCTGGATATTGAGTTATAGTTTGTAAAGTCTTTCTCATCCCAGGTTAAGAGAAATGCACTTATGTTTTCTTTTAGAACTTGTATAGATGGGGCTACGTTTAGGTCCTGATTGATTTGAAATTAATCTTGGCATATGGTGTGAGGTACGGATCCAATTTTATCCTTTTTTAACCAGTTGTTCTAGCAGTACTTGATAAGAAGTCCACCATTTCCCGACAGATTTTCTATACTAAATTTTTACTTGCCTTGAATTTATTTCTGAATTTTCTATTTTGCTTTATTCATACACTTAATACTATGTTCTTTTAACTGAGATAGCATTAAACTTATAAATTAACCTGGGGAAATTTTAGATCTTGATGAGGTTGAGTTTTTTTATTCAAAAACCTGTTCTTTCAATGTGTTCGATGCTCTTTGCTTATCTTTCAATAATGTTTTACATTTTTCATCTCACAGGTCCTGTATTAACCCACTTGGGTTCTGCTGAGTTTCTCAAATTTTTGGCTTGATGTTTCTCATCATTTTGGAAAATCCTTGATCACTAATTCTTAAAATATTACTCCTACTCCATTTTCTCTCTCCTGTCCTTCTGGAATTCCAATTACATGAATGTCAGAAGTTTTTATAATGTCCCACATGTTTTTATAGCTCCTTTAAATTTTCCACATGGTTCAGTTTAAATATTTCTTATTGACGTGACTTAGACTTCACCAGCCCTCTCTGCTGTGTGTAAATTGCTATTAGACCTATCTAATGAGTACATAATTCTAAAACTTTTGGAAATTTTTATTTCTTTATGAGATTTTAATTTTTAAAATCTATTTTCACCACATTTAACCCTTCTAATTAATAATATTACTCAAAGTTATAAGGTCCTGCTAATTCTAATATTTGGATCACCTATAGACAGTTTCTGTTGTCATATTTTCCCTCACATTTTCAGCCATATGGCTCTGTCTAGTAATTTTGTTATTTAATGCTGGACATTGCTAATAAAACTTTTAGCACTTCTAGATGGTGCTATCTTCCTCCAGAGAGACTTCACTTCTCCCTCTGCTTGGCGGATAGTATCTTAATCCAAGTATACACTGAAATAATTAGAAGCTGAGTTGTAGCTTTAGTAAGAAAGACTCTGTTGATCTCTGAGTAATTTTCCCCCTAAAGGATTACCCTATTGCTGCTGTATTGTTTTCTATTGCTGCAATAACAAATTACCACAAACTTAGTGGCTTGTAACAAAACAATTTAATGTCTTACAGCACTATCTGTGAGAAGTGTGATGGCTTTCACTGGGCTAAGATCAACATGTGGACAGGATTGCCTTCCTTTCAAGAACTTCTAGGGGAGAATCCATCTCCTTGCCTTTTCTGGTTTCTAGAGGCCACCTGCATTCCTCAGCTCATGGCTCCTTCTTCCATCTTCAAGGCCAGCAGTGTGGCAGCCTCCAATCTCTCTATTTCTCTATTTCTGTAATAACATTGCCTTTTTCTGCTTTTGACACCCCTGCCTATCTGTTATAAGGACCCTTGTGATTAGATTGGACCTGCCCAAATAGTCCAGGATAATCTCCCTATCTCAAAATTCTTAATTAAATCACACATGCCAAATCCCTTTTGCCACATAAGGTAACATGCACGTGAGTTCAGGGATTAGTGTGTGGACATCTTTGGAGGCCACTATTCTGCCCACCAGAAGTTAACCAAGTAGGGTTGCCAGGTTTAAGAGATACAAACACAGAATGGTTGGTTAAATTTGAATTTCAGATAAAAAACAAATAATTTTGCATTTTAAGTATGTCCTAATTACTGCATGGATCATACTTATAAAATTGTTTATTGTTTATCTGAGATTCAAATTGAACTGGGCCTCGTTCTGCATTTTTTTCTGCCAGTTCTACCTCCAATGCCAACAGTAAGAGCCTGATCTACTCATTGGGACCCCTCCTTCTGGCTGATCCTGAACTCTGATCCTTGTCTTCTCAGTATAGCAAGATTACCAATTACTCAAATATGCTTTTCAAAAACTTTTCACTTAGTTTCTTAAACTCCTAGGATTAGGGAAATATCTTGCAGGGAAAATGACCCACGTGCTAGGTTCAGCTCTCCAACCCTTTCTCTCACCAGGATCTTAGTTCATCAAGTCTAGTTTTGAATTTTCAGCCCCATGTGACTGCCACAATCTCTGTTGGTTTCTCTTTTTTTGTGGTGGCCTCTGCCCAGGGAAAGCTCAGCCTCTTTTCCTGTACCCAGAATCAGCAACTTCTCCCAGGGTTCAAGTGGCCAATGACTCCCTGGCCTCACTCCACTGCTCAGCACCTTTTAGAGCCTTGAAGCCCCAGTCCTGATTGTTTCAGCCACCTGTTGATGCATTTAAATGGAGATTTCATAGTTTACCAAGCTGGAGAAATGTTTGGCTGCATACTACTCTATCCATTCGGATCTTCTGAGAGCCAACTCGGTGATTCCCCAGTGTTATCACAAGTACAAAAGTGGTTGATGGGCGACAGCAGCACAGGTGAAAAGAATGGAGGTGGTGGGTGACATCCCAATGAGAAAATGTGATTGTCCAGACTTGGTACTTGCCTGGGCCTCAGAGACCTTGGCCATGATGTTTGGCCTGGGACAGAGCCAAGCAGGCCCCTCTGAACAATGAGAGGTCGGCAACTGTCCCTTTCTGCACACTCAACTTTCCTTTTGGGTACTATCAGTGGAACCCAGGCGCAGTCTGTCTGAAACTGGCCTTGGAGTTTCGTCTTGGGCACAATAATTTAAAGAAGCAAAATTTTAATATAATGATTGTAAAACATTTGCCCTCCTAGAGCAGCAAATACACTGTCACTGCTTCTCTTGAGATAATGGTAATCTTGCTCCTAGCCTTGAGTCAGACACCAATGTGGCCAGTTTTGGGACGGATGTGAGTGGATATCCAGGATCAAATGTGGGAGGCCTCCAGGAGGGGGTTTCTCTTCTTCCATCCTCTTCCCTTCCTGGGGCATTTTTTGTGCCACTTGCTTTGCCCCTAGCACATAATTTAAACTGAGGAAAGAAGGCAGGCAAATTAATGGATGAGACTTTATCTCAATCTGGGGTGTTTCCATTATGTGGGGCTTAGAAAAACCCTGAGCTCAAAGCCTGAAGCACTGACCAACTCCAATGGCTCCCTGAGGTGAGAGAGAATTTTAGATGGAGGGTTGGGGCTTCTTTTTCCCTGTCCTGAAATTTCAAAGCGCGATTTGTAATGGGATGCTCAGAACCAAGTCAAATTTTGAATCAATAAAATATTTTAAAAGGGAGCAAGAGGACCATACATTTCCCAGGCAAGATGAATATTTTGGGAAAATATTGAGTTGATACCACAGACTAGAGAAACATAAAATGTTCCTTTAAAAATTACTTCATAAATGATGACTAAATGTAACATAGTATCCTAGGTGGCATCATGGAACAGAAGAAGCATTGTGTCACACGGTGGAAATTTGAATAAAGTATGGACTTCAGCTAGTATAATGTATCAAATGTGGTTCATTCGTCATGACAAATGTGGCATACTAAGGTAAGATCTTAATAAGAGGTGAAACTGGGTGCTGGGTAGATGGGAACTTTCTGCCCTAGCTTCACAACTTTTCCATAAATCCATAATTATTCTGAAATAAAAGGTTTATTTTTAAAAATGATTTCAAATACAAAGAAGGTGTTGAAAAGCAAAGGGAGGCAGGACAATAAAAGGTTACACTCTTAACTAAAGCTATTAAACAGAATAGAAATATTAATATTCCATACCAATTTACAGAAATTATGTCAGTAAATCATGTTCTAGAAATAGCATGGTGGAAATAGAGCATTTGAAGTGGGGAGAGCGATGTCGCCCAGAACCCAGCCACACCACCAACAGTGATCAGAGTTCAGGATCAGCCAGAAGGAGGGGTCCCAATGAGTAGATCAGGCTCACTGTTGGCTCTCAGTTCTTGCTCACTTACAAATAACCCTGAGAAACTTTCCGTGAATGAAAATGTGTATAATTTCCAGTTTTTAAAGAGCTATGGGCTGAGAGCCAAAAAATATTCTTGGACTCTATTCTTTCAGTATCCTAAAATTAACCTATTGGAATGAACTATTCTACTCAGTTGTTTGAAGTGGGATGTCTATCTCTGAAAGTAACCATTTTACTCAAGTTTTTTTGAAATGAGACATCAGATTCTTTTTTTCTACTGCTTTTATGAAAAATTTCAAGTACACACATAAAAGTAGATAGAACAGTATAATAAGCCCCTATTCGTCCATTACCCAACTTCATCTATTGCGAAAACCTTGTTTCAACTATCCTCTCTATCCCCTTATTTTTTTCCTAGAATAATATAAAGGAATTCTCAGATATCAGAGTCATTTGCTTTTTAAATGTATGGACATTTTAGGCATTCGTCTGTAAATGCTTATGGAGCACCTACTTGTAAGGCAACTATTTTAGGAGGCTAGCATAGAGATGAGTTAGATATGGATCTCGTTTGGAAGGAGGAGCTTGGTTTAGTAAGAGAGCTGAGAGATAAACACAATAACCCCAATTCACATTACAAAGGGATATATGCCATGATAGAGGCACAGAATAGGGTGGAGAACTTCAGTCTGGAGGGCTGAGAGAAAACTCGGTAGTAGAGGCTGCATCGGACTCAGACTATAAATGGTGAGCAAAATTACACATATGGCAGACAAGGGGAGAGGAAGAGCACATCTCTAACCTGTGTCCAGCCCCTTTTCCTCCAGATACACACAGAAGGGCACGAGGCATCTCAGAAGAAAGCCATTTCTTAAAAATACGGATCCACCATAATGAGCCAAATATTAGAGACAACTCCAGCTTAATTGGATAAGAGAGAACCTAAAAGAAGTTAAGCTTTCTATGAACCTGACAGAATGGGGACTGAGAAATTACATGATTATAAAATTAAGATAATTCTAGCTCTTGCACTCCTGAGTTTGACATACACACCTGCTGTGAGTATTTGAAGATGTTAGAGAGAGAATAGATAATTACGGGATTAAGTTTGGGCTTGGAGGTAGCAAAATGTCAAAGAATGAAGAGTATGGTGACAGAGCAAACCTTAGAACTGAGGGAAGTCACTTCCTGGGGATGTCTCTGTTGAGTAAAAGAAAGCTAGGGATGAGAAAGGAAGAAATGATTATCTTAATAACTTGATTTTTCCTTGGTGAAGTGGAAGCAAAATCATGTGCCAATCACGGGGGTCAGATTTAACTGGAAGCAAAGGAATTAGCCAGCACTGTGACTGCAGTCGTGCACTCTGTGCTCCAGGGTCTTCCCTGCAATTTCCAGCCAACTAGCAATTAAACGAGACCACATGGCTAGTCCTGGCCCACAATATGTGAGCATACATGACTTCTGTTTCTTCCATGATGAAGCGCTGGACAGCTGGGGTGCCACCTTCAGCCTTCTCTTGGGAGCCACAGGTGATATGGTGATATGGTGGCATCACAAGATGGACAAAGATGGATCCCAAATTAGTGCGGGGAGGAGAGCCCAGCCAATAGGTGTGGCCATCATGTAACTGAGCTATGGACTGTTGTTCTAACATTTTGAGGTTTATTTGCTAGGACATCAGAGCTTATCCTCTCTAGAGCCACACTCAGAGTCCAGCTAAAATTACTCTACATTTGTAGCTAGGCAGACTAAGGAAACACCTGTGGTTTCCCCTAACATATGTCTCCTGGATCTCTGCAATTAGATGAAACTCTAAGACAGAGCCCGTGTCCTGCACACCCCTCGGAGCACCTAACAGCCTTTTACAAAGATTCCCTGAGTGTGAAAATAGATGGAAGAAAGCCTCAGACATTGACTTTTGGGGATTCTCATGATTCATAAAGAGCAAAGAAGAAATTTTAGACCGTTTCAGTTAGAAAAATAAGGCGGTGGTCTAAAGAGATAATTCTGTGAATTTTCAGGGTCATCATATTCATCGTGTTCAATAACAATGAAACGATTGTGTAGCATGAGTTCCCACAGGCAAAACTTCGGTTTAAGTATCAGATCAGGGGCCAGGACACTGATTCAGACACCATACTGATTTTAAAAACTATACTTACTTCTCAGTGGTTCCCCCAAATATTTTGATCAACTATACAGTTTCAAAGCAACTGTAGATGTGAGTCCTGGATATGGTACAGTCTCGGGGAATGTTTCAAAAATAACAAAATCATTATGGAATCAAGACATTTTAGAGATGATCTTCAGGTATCATAGAACAGTAATTGGAAAAATAAAGCAGCTCCTGCCAACAGCACTGACATTAGGTCAGCAGGTTTCCCATCTTAAGTGCCCACAAAACTCAGGGGAGAGAACATGGAGAAAATATAAGTAACAGCCTAAGAAATCACCACCACGAGTAGAATTTCATAATGCTGTGATAGACACAGCAGTTTAGTACTTAAAAGAGTGAACTGAAATAAACCTGCAGTTTTTTGATTATGGAAGATAATAATAACAATTAACATTTGTATAGCATTTTGTAATAAAAAAGTATTTTTCTGTAAATCATGCCACTTATTTCTTACAACAAATGTCTGGGGTAGGTTAAATTATTAGTTCTGGTTGCCGTAAAGCAAACAAGAGGCTGCAGATACGGTTGACTTTCTATTGTAGGAACACTGGCAAGAACTAGACATCAGAGTGGGTGCTCCACCGAACTCCATCTGCTGCTTGAGCGAAAGCTGAGTAGAAGTGTGGAATGGTCAGCAGGACCAGAAGAATCCCCTGAATCCCCCCTCCTCTGTGAGCTGTTCTGTCCAGTCTGTTGGTGAGATCCTTGCAGTGTGGTGGCCCAAGGCCAGGGAGACAGTGACTACCTACCCACAGATGATCTAGGGTATGACTGAGTCACATGGCTTCTTAGATGCACCTGACGCTACTTGTGTTTTTCAAGGGGAGATCTAAAGACGGAAGAGACGTTTGCTTATGCCACAGGCTGAACCTGATTGAGTGTAAGCTTTGAATATTTTTGAACTCCTTATGGAAGCTTCAAGCACTTTTATGCCTTCTAAGAAGTGGAATCTTTAAACTATCCTTAAAGCTCACTGTCCCTTTGTTCTAGGAAAAGACCATTGAGTAGTCTTCTCAGATGGGCAGATGTAACTTTGGGGCAAAGTCTAAAAGGAAGTAAGCAGATATGTGTTGGTCAGCAGGTGTGTGTTATATCTTTTAGCGCATCGATTTCTCTTGCCAAGATGAAAAAGTTTCTAAGTTTGGATTAATGGTACAGATGAACTAATTGGTTGTTCTAACCACGCTCTGTTCTATCACTGGTGCTCACGGTCTTGTAGCTTCTTCACTGAGTGTTTGTCTGCAGGAGAAACAGAACTGTGATAGAGAGGTGAGCCAAGCAGAGAGCTTGAAAAGGAGTCAGGAAGAATTTGGTGAAGTTCATTGTGGGTTGGATTTTTGTTCTCTCACAGATAGTGTTATTTGACAGTGAATAGCCCAGGCTTTGGTAAATTTATTGATATGGAGCTATAGCAGCATTTTCTTAAAGCCTTAGGTCTATCACACCTGTGGAAAGTGTGGGATATTTCCTAAAAGGAAAGAATATTTGTATAGTCACACATCCTGGACAAGGTGATCCTAGGAAAGAAATGAGGAAGCTGAGCTTAGATTGGGTTAAGAAACAACTTTTTCCTTTCTTTACACTAATTTTGGTCAGCACTCTGGATTAAAATGCTGGGGGACAGGGGAAAGGGATGTCACCCCTGTTGTGTGGGAAGGAGCTGGGCACTAAACAGGGAGGTGGTCCAATGAGTGACCTGAGGCTGGGTAGGACTCATATGGTGACTATCTATGTTATCATCTACAATATTATTATTTGCATTAATAATAGTATCTATATATCTATATACTGTTATAGTCATGGAGGAGGAGTCTTCTTCCTTTAGCTCTGAATCCTCAGTATCAATCTGTGAAAAGTTATAGTCTCGCTTCTGTTGTGAGTAAGGACTTTCTGAGAACAAGCCTGTGCCCAGCTTGGCATTGAGTGTAAGAGGGAAAGAGGAGTGGTGGGGACCCACTGCCATGCCTGGTGGATTGGTGGCCACAGAATGGTGGTCAACAGCAGAGGCAGCAGCCTGGCAGCCCGGAGACAAGGTGTGAGCAGAGGAATAAAGCCTCAGAGTCTGTGACCCGAGGATGGTCTAGAGCCAACGGGCAGAAAAAGTTCAGCCAATCAAGTGACTTGGGCTATACTTAGAAATGGGGCAGATTAAAACCATTTCTGTCCAGAAAAATGTATGGGAAGGAAAATGAGCTCGATGGTTGATTATTATTATTCTGCTGAAAAATATGGGGTAAAATCATAGCAAATTCCTTTTCTTTTTATCTACATTTATAGGAGAAAGAGATAAATTATAAGAAAGCAATCAGAGCCTTATATTTTCTAGTATGTGTTCCAGCAATTCTGTGTCTAGAAAAATTACTTGAGACACTGCAAAATCTGAAGTCAATGTTTTAAATGCTTTTACTGTCTATGCTTACTAAGATTAGAAAGTAAACTAATATATTCTACAAATGTTTTTCATGATAATTATTAAAATGTTATGGTAATGTCATCAATAGGCAATATTTGTTGTGAAATGTGCAGTATTTATTATAATTTTTCCAAGTCTAAGACCAAGTGTATTCAGGCCTTATGAACAAAGAAACTTTATTTTGTGACTACTAATTATGCTTCACACCTGGCAAGCTCTGAGGTAAAATGAGGCACATGAGAAAATTTGGATCGCACATCTTCCCCTCGTAGGGGAAAAAAATTCTTAGTAGGGGAAAAAAACCCTCCGAACACGGATTCTACCGATGGAATTAATAGCCATCTTATATTATCCCCACCAATGTCAAAAGAGTTGGATGGCTTTGTACAAATTGTTAAAGTCAACTCAAGCTCAGTTTGTTCATCCTTAAAATGGTGGTAATCCTACTGCTACCTCACAGTTGTTGTAAGAACTAAGTGGAGAGATTCAGAGCGTGTGCCACACAGCAAATGCTCAGCAAATATTTGCTCTTGTTGCAGTACTATCGTCTGGTCAAAGGCACTTTCATGACTCACAGCAGCTCGTACATATCCTATTCCGCTTACACTGTAGTTATGATCATATAACCTGTGTTGTAGATAGACTTTCTCAGAGCACTCAGCTTACCTATGGAAGATGCTTCCTTGCCCTAAAAAATTCTGATCACTTGATAATCTTTTTCATCATAAATTGTGATTTTTCCCTCCAACACTGGAATTAGATGGGTATTTCTGAAATTAGCAGAGGCTTCTATCTTGAGGGAAGTGCTAGGAATCTGCATACCGTGCCCCTAAACCTAGGTACATGCTCACACAGACACGTATTTGCAAGGTATTTTTAAGGGATGGTCTATGTGTTCCGTTTGAAAGAGAGAAATGACTCCCTACCAGAGCAGGGAATGCTTGCAGAGAAAGGACGAGAAGAAGCAGTGTAGCTGCCTGCAGCTGCCTGGAGAGGCCCAAAAGTCCAACGCTGTGAGGCCCTCCTGGCCTCCCCACCAGCCTCCTCCACGCTTTGGCAGAGCCACACAGGGCGTGGACCCAAGAGCTTGCCCACGCGATAGCATGGTTATCCTGGCACGAGAGCTGGTGTTGCACATTGGCGTGCTATTTCAAAAGAACTGGAAAGCAAAAGCAGATGTGAGTTTTGACCTATGTTCTGGGAGTTGGGAAAGGCAAGCTTGCAGGAGAGGGGGAAATACTCATTTTATTTTAAGCAAGCAAAGTATACGACTACTCAGAGTAGGTGGTTTGCTCAACTGATGCTTTTATAAGTGACCCAGATCTCACATGTCGTGTTCTTTCCTCCCGAGTGTATTGATTTGGTTTGGGGTGTCTTGAGAAACGTTTTTGGTTTTGGACATCTTTATGATTCCCCCCCTCCATTGCTCTACCCACCAAATAGAAATCCACTGGTGAGAATAGAAGTCTCTTTCTATTTGAAGATTAATAAGAGCCTGGTGATGATCCTCTCTAAAGAGGAGCTCTAGAAGCCCCATGACAAAGTACCACTTGTAACATCTGATGATCGTCCTCCTCTTCTGCCAGTAACATCGAGATGTTTTTCAGCCTTCTGGAACCTCTGAGCATTTAGGTTGCTGAGGAACAGAAAGCACCAGCTCCCACTATGAAGGGGTCGCTGCGAAGTGTGAGGGGGGAAAGGCAGAGGACCATGGCAGAATCGTGGCACTCTGCCATCAGCCCCAGAAGCTGGCAGCACCCTGAGTAATGAAAACAATATTCCTCCAATTAGTTATCTATCATCTTAGAAGACTTTGTCAAGGAGCCTGTTGTGTGAGGAAGCAGTTGAAGTCCCAGAACAAAGGGATCTAGTCTTTCATTTTGAGGCTCTGCGAAATAACGAATCACAGAAGAGGTTCCTTTAGGGGAAGATGAAGAGAATAGGACAAGAAAAAGAAGTGCAAGGGGCATAATTTCGGGTGACTGGTGACATGTATACTAAAGGATTTGAGAAAAGAGTGCATCCTCTTTTCAGTGTCCTTCAGAGAACTTTTTCTTCTCACCTTTTGGGGCCCTCCTAAGTTTCCCATACAAACCAACCCAACCCTTCAATGTGGATGCTTCTTGGAGCTTGACTGGGCCCCCTTGCCTTGTCATGTTACATACTATCCCTGGGTGACCCCAAATACTTCTATGGTGTCTGTAACTACCTGAATGCTGAGGATTCCTCCAACTATAGCCCTAAGTCAGACCCTTCTCTTGAGCCTCAGACTATCCACCTAACTGGGCTTTGCTGCCCAAGGTTCCCCAGAGACATCAAACTCCACATGAGCAAGACAACTCACCAGTTTTGTAAAGGCTTGTTCTCAAAGCCTACCTCTTCTTTCTCTATGTCATGTCTTTGCCAACAGCATGATCACTCACCCAAGCCAGAAACCTGAATGAATATCTCACAAACCCATGTCCTCCCCTCCTTTCTCATTACCATGACTTCAGCTCAGACTCCATGCATTTCTCACCTGGATGGCTCTCTGAAATCCTTATCTCTAGTCTCATCTCCTTCTTGTCGGTTCTTCACAGTGTCATCCTGGTACTATTTATACGAGATGAATCATACTGTGTAACAGAGGTTTTGCTCTTGTCTTGGGAACTTTGTCTGGAGCCCCACTACTGGGAACAATGTGTTACTTTGAAGAGCTATAGAAAGCAATAGAAGCACCAGGCACTTCCTTCCAGGGCTTACTAGCAGGGGCCAAATGAGATGAAGATGTCTCACACATCCAGCTTATATCCACAGAAGACTGGAGCTCATTAGTTCATTAGGGAAGAGAGGGGTCCCTGAGGCCTGGGATGAAGGGAAAGAATGCTTTGGCTCTTCTCCTCTCTCCCTCACCAGAAGAAGAGAAGGCACTGTCCCTCAAGTGAAGGGATGTGGGATATAAGAGAATTGTTCATGAAAAATAAAGATACCTGCAAAGAAGGATACTGGAACCTCAGTCCCCACCTAAATGTTTACTGAATGACATTAACTTGGAGCGAGTGACCCAGAGCAGAGCACAATAGAGAGTTCTAAGGAGAACTTGACTTGCATCCCCTGGAGTTTGCCAACACATGTGGGATAGAGGCAGGTGACAGCTCAAATGGGGGAAAAGACAAAATGGTGGCTAGGCCTGAGCTTCCAGCAAGGATATACAAATTTTCATGGGAAAATGCATGCCACGGAAAGAAGCTGGACTGAAGCTATCTTTAAGGTAATCTGACCTACCAGGGATAAGGAAATGAGGGGTATACTTTTACAGGCAGGGGCTGGGGATGTATCAGAAGAGGTGATCTCTAGAATACATCACCCATGTTGGAAAAGTACACAGTACAGAAATTTTACAGTCTTCTGAAGAAGTCTGAAAATGCACCCACCAAAGAAACTTTCCCCCTTTCCATTAATCCTTCTTTCCTTCAAATCTTGTCCTGGAGGACCCAGAAACAGAAATGATAGAGAAGACCCCAACTCCAGGCTCCAAGCCCAAGATCAGGACTGAACTGAGGGAGCAGAAGAAGCTATGGATTGATTGTGAGATTGGTGTTTTGATTTAGATTCTACTGGACTTTTTAATATCAGTAAATGAGTAGTCCATTGTCAAAGTAAGATCGTTCTTAGAGCTGAACGTGACTAGAAACCTTCAGGATCTTCCAGAGATGTTGTCAAAGGTTGAGAAAGAAAGGATCTGGCAGAACACACTGGAAAGCAGTCCTGGGAGAAAAACAAAGTCATGTCTCATATTCCAAAGTCAAAAATATCATGTCACTCCTCTGTTTAAAATCCCTCAGTGGCTTCCAAACATAACTCTTGGCACATAATAAGCATAAATGTTTTCTTAAAAAATAAGTGAATGAGCACATCCATATTACAAAAAGAAGAAGAAGAAGAAGCAAAAAGCAAGCCTACTCCTGATCACATGTTCCTGAACTACAAAAAAATAAAGACATAGAGAAGGCAGGCATTTTGCTATTGTTACTAAGCACATTTTGAGAATATTAAGTAGATCATGAATTGACCATCCCTTGTTCTTCCTGGCTCCATCCAGCATTCCCCAATATATTGTTTATATTTGTATCCGTGTCTGTATCTATAGCTAAATCCGGATCCTTTTCCACACCGTACCTTTCATCATCAATGAAAAGATAGGGAGAGATGTTTTAGTTTATAGCTTTCATTACTTTGAGAGCTCGTAGAACTTAGTCACATTTATTTCTTTATTTTTTTTTAAAGATTTTATTTATTTATTTGACAAAGAGAGAGAGATCACAAGCAGGGGGAGCGGCAGAGGGACAGGGAGAAGCAGGCTCTCTGCTGAGCAGGGAGCCCGATGCAGGGCTCAATCCCAAGACCCTGGGATCATGACCTGAGCTGAAGGCAGATGCTTAACCGACTGAGCCACCCAGGCGCCCCTTATTGTCACATTTAATCAGTAACTGACAAAGAGAAATGAAGCAATTTGTTAGCTATCAATATTTATATAGTTATCAATAGCTACAGAGGTATGTATAGAGATATTTCTTCTCCCACATGACACCGCCTAAGGACCCCATCTCAACTTCGCTGATGACAATCTCCCAAAGCGTGGCTGCAGCCCATTCCTGGCTCAGGTGATCTGCCCTCCAGGTGGGGGGCTAATGGGACCCTCTGTGGCCACCATAGTGAACCCAATGGCAATCTTGCAGGCCAGCACCATTAGCTACCTTCAGGATCCCTACCCGAGGCAGAGGGACACTTCCTAGAAAATCCTACCTCCCAAGACTTGATGCAAAATCTTATCTTGGTAATGGGGGAAAAAGTAAGCATTGACTTTTTCTCTCTCTTTGCATTCCCACCTTACCAGCCCTGCGGATATTATCTAGGGCTGACTCTAAAGAAAGTTTTGGAAGTGCAAAAGGGGAAATATTTTTTTTTAATTGCCCGGATATACATTTGAGCCATGAACTTGATCAGGCTTTGTGCTTGTATGTGGAGATAAGAAGGTGAAAGGGATATGACCCCAGTTTCTGACGGAGATATATGTAAATGGATAATTATAACACAGAACAAAAAACTTAGAAAGACTCAAACACTCAAACATTCTCCAGCCCTTCATTTCGTCCTTACTCTGCCTTTATTCTGCGATGTGCTAAACGCTGGTCGAGTAATGAGGAAAATCCAAAGCTGAGACACCTTATCTGGGCTCAAGGAGAATTTATTGGCAAGTGACTTATTAGGAAGGACCAATAGCACATATCCTGGGCTCTTTCACTTTGGAAAGGAGTGGCTTCATGACATGCAGAGTGAATAGCAAGAGGAGATGCTTTTTCTAATGGGAGAGTCTCAAAAAGACATTAAAAAAATCTGTTGCCATGTAACATTTTGAAAAAATGCATTATACGTGAAATAGAATCTACACCTCCTGAAATGAACAATAGCTATAGTGAATAGCTTTCATAATAGAACTGATCTGGAACACTGGTGAAAGCTAAAACAAAAAATATGAGTTACTTTGTAAAGTAGTTTCATAATCTTAAGCAAGAGAGGATGATACCACCTCCGTCGCAGGTGATTGATCAAAACTAGCTTCTAATTCCTTATGTAAGTTTTACCAAACATGATGTCACTACAATAATGGTTCATATGAAAATGGAAATATCTAACCAATGAGATGATCTTTGCTGAGTTTGGGATCAGAATCTCATACAGATATAGATATTTTCCCCTGCCACTAAGTAACTCCTGGGGGTGGGTGGAGTGGTGTGCTGTGGGGCTTGCCGAGTCAAGATTGTAGGAATCAAGTAACTCCCTTTACAGCACTGCTTTTTAAATGCTCTGCTAGCCCCAAATCATGTTTGACCTTGTGGCTTCTTTTAAAATAGCCCACAAGAATGAAATGTATTAATGAGTTCATTTGGTCCTAAATATCATTAGCAAAATCACATAAAGCCTAAATGCTTCAAATTATAAAATGCATGCAAATATTTGGTACTAGATTTAAATGAAAGGAAAGCACCTCTCTCAGCAATGCACGGTAGAAACGAGTGCTTGGATTATAAATCCATTGCTAATAACTTTATAAGATTCGTGATGCTGCTTTGGTATAGGGTCTTGTAGATCTTTCCCCACGACCAATTCTTCTAGATACGGTTTGACCAGGTGTGGAGGGAGTTGTTAGTGGTAAAAATCAGGAATTTTTATCAAACAGGTGAAGACTCCTTCTGAAGCATATACACATTATTTCAAATGATCTAAATGTGAATTTAATAAAAAGTTGAATTAGATGTTCTGAAATTGATGTCTAAGCCCATTCTATATTTTATATGCTGGGGTGTGTTTACCCCTGGCTTCTGACCATCACTCAGTCATTCTAGTAAAATTTGAACTGAAAGGTAAATCCTCTTCAAACGTTGAAGACTGAGGGACGCCTGGGTGGCTCAGTCGGTTAAGCGTCTGCCTTTGGCTCGGGTCATGATCCCAGGGTCCTGGGATCGAGTCCCGCATCAGGCTCCCTGCTCAGCGGGGAGCCTGCTTCTCCCTCTGCCTGCCGCTCTCCCTGCTTGTACTCTTCCTCTCACTCTCTGACAAATAAATAAATAAAATAAATGTTGAAGACTGAAATGAAGGAATCTGTCATCAAAATCTCCCATCACTCCGCTAAATAATTCTCATGATTTGTGGTTGCCAAATGTCCCATTGGCAAGAAGAACTTGTAAACAGGGCAGAGGGACGGACTTGGACCAAGCGTATTTAGGCACAGTTGACCGTCTGCCTTCTGCCTTTGTTCGGAGGGGATTGAGTAGGAAGTGAAATGGCAGCAGATTTCTGGATGAGCCTGGAACTGGAAAAACATGGGACTGGGTCATAGCAAGTTGTACACTGAGAACAGAACATTTTTTATTAGGCCACTGACATCTCTAAATCTTGGGTAAGATCTGAATATTCAACAAGTTTGGAGTCTATAATAAATTTGGGGAAACTAATTTTCTCTTCTTCAGTCCTTCCCTTTCCAGATCCCTCACCAGTTCCGGGTACCAATGGTTACCCCCCCGAGCCCCAGTCCCTGTCTTCCCTGTTTGCTTTCTCTCTCTCTCTCACACACACACACACACACCAGAACATATTCAAGAAACCCAATCTGGGCCATCTTGATTAATTGCTTCTAGTCTACTTTCTGCAACAATCTTAGAAACATTTGATCCATTTTATATGTATAGGCCTGTTTATATGTATCTGCCATCTTTTCCTGCCATTAATCAAGGAAGCCAACCTCCTTGATTGAGGCAGTGTTGGCATTGAGAATAGCAAGAACTGTGTTGGGATGTGGTTGATCCATCAGGAAAGCTCTTTACCAGGTTGGGAGGGAGGCTAAGCTGGCTGCTTCTAAGATGTGACTGACCAGGCTGGGGAAATGGGCTACCAGGAGCCCCTGGTGCACCTAGATATCCTGTACCCCAAAACTCCCCATAAAGGCAGGGCCACAGAGACAAAGGAATAGAAATCTACAAACAGGGACCCAAAATGACTGAATCATAAGAGTGAATGTCAGGGGGAGCCTGTTGTCTGCTCCCCTAAAGCCAACCAACAAAGGTTGCCCTTTGGGTACCTCAGCAGAAAGGCTGATCTCAAAAAGCACACTCCCTTTTTGCAGGGCCTCCTCTTTTGGCATTTCAGACTCTGGCACCCACAGTCTTGGAACAAAGACATTTTATTTTTTCAAGAGCTGGCTAGGAATTTAGAGATGGAGAATTCATCATGTACTTTGCATGTACAAGGGTTTGGGAGAAGGGTGGGGTTCAAGTGTGTGGGCATTTCTGCTTTTATCCCCTGATTTCTTGGAAGACACCATGTAGTCCGTGGTTCCAAGGCCTTCTGAAACATACAGGTGTGGCTGTTGCAATGAATGGGCTGTCCCGGAGTTGGTGTCTGAGCAACCTCTGTTTAGCTCAGTACAAACCGAAGCACGTGACACCATCAGTGCCTTCAGGAGGTTACCACACAGGATCATGAGAACTTGAACTCCACTCAGGAGGGAGCTGCAGAAATTGGGTTGGGACTTCAGAGGAGAGGGTTTTCTTAGCTAGTTCATAGAATTAAGGACTCTCATCAGACTGTCATAAAGATCAGGACTTTTGGGGTGCCTGGGTGGCTCAATTGGTTAAGCGACTGCTTATGGCCCAGGTCACGATCCTGGAGTCCCAGGATCGAGTCCCGCATCGGCTCCCTGCTCAGCGGGGAGTCTGCTTCCCCCTCTGACCCTCCCCCCTCTCATGCTCTCTCTCTCTCTTCTCATTCTCTTTCTCTTAAATAAATAAATAAATAACCTTTAAGAAAAAAAAATAAAGATCAGGACTTTAAACTTTCTCACATGGGAGTATTTTTCAAAGCTTTTTGAATTTTACCTTCCATAATTTTTTGACATCCCGGTGAATCATTTGCAATGGTACTTGCTTAATATCTTAAATATCAACTCACTATCACTTACTCAGTAATTTAAAAAAATGCTCACTTTTACAACATGAAACTACTTATTTCAGAAGGAAACTTTAAATCACTACCCTTATTTTATTGTATCTCTTGATCAATTTTCTATTGCACCTTAAAAGGACGCGTCTATTAAAATGTACATGTCCTTGTATCATCTACAATCACTTCACATCCACCAGGGCCCCCTGTCCTGCTAACACTGTCACCAGGCGTGGTTGCCAAAGACCACACCCCCGAAGTCCCCTGCAGCAGAGGCCCGTGGTCTCCACATGGAGAAGAGACTTCAAATACGAGTGCCCCCCGCCAGTGGCTTTGACTTAAAGCTACTGAAAGGTGTTTAGGAACAGTATCAGCAACTTCCCTGAGAGAAGGTTTTTGAAAAATGAAATAACCACCAGGAAGGGCTTGGACACCAGCAGGATGGAAAGGTCGCCTAAAACGGGAGGTGGGAAACAACTCAGATAAACAATACCTGTTTAGCGATTTTTGCCTCCAGGCAGCATGCTCAAAGCAGGAAGCTTTCATTCCGCTGCTGATCAGTCAGTACTCGCAGACTGTTCAATACTAAGAGTGAAGAAGTCAAGGCTGCTGCGGTGGCTTTCCATGTAGCGATGTGATGAGGCTGACGTACATTTCCCCAAATTCCCTTTCTTGCAAATTTCTGGCTAGAGTGGGTCATGAGAAAGAGTCTTACAAGACGAGAAAGCCAAAAAGGAACCAGGGGCTATTCTGAAGCTTGCATGCATGGTCAGAGATCGTGGGGAGCCGCTGAGCCTGCCTGGGGTCTTCCTTCAGCCTCCCTGACTCCTGTACCAGGTGCATGCGTGTTCAGTTCTGTGATAAAGGACGGACTTCTGCAGAATGTCCTCATCACCAAAGTCAGAGGCAAAAACAGTCACGAGTGTCAGTCTGTTCTTGTGGGGCATCCCAATTTCTCTTGCTCATGATCTCTTGACTCCACCACGTCACATGCCTTTAAGAGATGGCTAACCCAAACCCGCCACTGGGTAAGCCATTTCCTTGACATACCTGTATGCATATATATTAATCACTATATATTTTTGCTAAAGCTGAGACCGTAAATTGCCAAGACAGTGCAGCCTTCTATTGCTGTTACATGGTGGGGTGGGAGCGCTAGATTCAGGACAGAGAATGAGTTTAGATACTTGCCATTCAACATGTATATGGCTTTGACAGGCCACATAAGTAATTCCTTTTCTTCACAAATGTAGTGGGGCTTGCAGGGCTTTGTGTGTGTGTGAATAGAGGAATTTATGCTTTCAAACTGTAGTGTTGTAGCATCCTCTACTAGGACAGCGCACATTTGCTGATGTAACAGACAAATCTCAGACCTCAGGGGCTTAAGAAAGTAAAGGTCCATTGCTTGCTCACAACATTGCCCAATGGAGTTTGACGGAAAGGGAAGCGAGTGAGTAACCTTTGTTCCATGCTGTCACTTAGAGGCCCGGGCTTCTTCCCTCCTGCTGATTTACCTTCTTCTAGCCTTGTCTTCCTCTGAATCCAGCCGTTCAAAGAAAGAGAGTATGGACAAACACATCTGCCCTTAGCTTTCAGGGCTCAAAAATGGCTCACCTGGTTGGAAGAAGTGGTTTAGCCGTGTTCCTGAAGAAGAGGACATCACATGTGTTGGGGGGCTCTAGAAGTCTCTGCTGCAGAGCCTGACGTTGCCAATTACCAAATTCATCCATGGAAGAATTATTTTATGCCTGTTACACTTGGTTTAAAATCGAATGCCACGTAGAAAGGACATGATCTCTTTGAGCAATGACAATCTCTGTCAGAGACCAAGTTGAACAAACTGCCTTGCACATTTCATACACACTTTTAATCTTCCAGTGCACTTGGTCATCAAGGAAGAAGCTTATTTTGGAGCTGCTGAGCGAGCCAGAAAGAGAAGAAGAAGAATCCTCTGGTGGAACGAGGACAGGCAGGGATTGTGTATGTCATTCAGACAGCCAGGCCATTTGCTTCCTTTTTCTGTCAGGATCCACTAGTGTGTTACCATGTTTCAGTGAGTTACCCCTAAAATTGCTCGGTGGCGAAGGTTTGTTATTTCTTGCTCATGCTTCATGGTGAGCACAGTTGGCAGAGGTCTCTGCTGTTTGCTGTCACTCATAGGCCCGGGATCTCCCTCCGCACACACTGCTCTAATTACTAGGGCAGCAAAGATTAAAGCTTCTATCTGGAGGGAGCAGACATCACTTCTGCTCACATTTCCTTGGCAAAAAGTTCACGTGGCTGTGCTTGACTTCAAAGGAGGCAGGACAGTGTCCAGGGAGAGAGAAGCATTGATATATGGGTAAGTGGGTCTCTCTCACACACTTTCTCCTTATTCCTCTGTTAGGAGAAAAAGCAAGTGAAAGAGGACAGGGCCAATGGAGGGACAAACAGAAATCTGTTTGCTAATGATTTGGAGGCACTTCAAACTTTGTTGGCAGAAAAGATAATCCATCTTATCAAACAAAACTTACAAATACTGTTAATGTCATATGTCATATTTACCTTGCAGGCCGGAGCCAAAGCTGTACACAGCCCTAAAGTTATTTTAGACAGCAACATGGATGAATTCCAAAGATTTATGCTAATTGAAAGAAGCCAGATACAAAAGACTACATACTGCATGAGGCCGTTTGTAAGAAGTTTTAGAAAAGGCAAAAGTATTTTGCCGGAAAAGAGATGAATGGCTGCCAAGGACTAGTATGTGATTGGAGAAGATGGGCTGCAGAGACACGAGGACCCTCTCTAAGGTGAAGGAGATGTCGTGTATCGTGATTGTGCCGGTGGCCACCTCCCTGTAGCCCCCCCTCATCTATGGTTTGCCTTCTGGGGTTTCAGGTAGCCACGGTCAACAGTGGTCTGGAAGCAGAGGACCCTCCTTGTGACGTAGCCTCAGAAAGTCAGCAGTAGTCTAACGCAGGGTGACCGTGCCTACGGCACGCACCTCACTATCCCATCATGTGGGCATTTGACCATCTCATGTCATCACAAGAAGAAGCGTGAGTGCAGCACAATAAGATGCTTTGAGAGAGAGACCCCATTCACATCACTTGAATTTCAATATATTGTTATAATTGTTTTATTTTATTACCATTGCTGTTGCTAATTTTCCTACTGTGCTTAATTTATAAATTACATTTTGTCATTGGTATGTATGTATAGGAAAAAACATTGTGTGTATAGAGTTTGGTACTGTCCACAGTTTCAGGCATCCACTGGGGGTCTTGGAACATATCCCCCACAGATAAGAGGGGGACTACTGTAGGCATTTATGAAACTCATCAGACTGTACTCTTAAAATTGGTGAATTTTATTGTATATATATTTTATTTCAGCAGAAAGCTAGTGCATTACAGACCTTATTATTCATATTTTTGTAGACATTGTTTTAAAATTTGGTTTGTATTTTTTTCTTTTTTTTAAATTTTATTTTATTATGTTATATTAATCACCATACATTACATCATTAGTTTTTGATGTAGTGTTCCATGATTCCTTGTTTGCGTATAACACCTGGTGCTTGAACTGTATTTTCTTGAAAACTTACACTGAGTGTTTTATTTATTTATTTATTTAAAGATTTTATTTATTTATTTGACAGAGAGAGGCACAGCGAGAGAGGGAACACAAGCAGGGGGAGTGGGAGAGGGAGAAGCAGGCTTCCTGCCAAGCAGGGAGCCCGATGTGGGGCTCGATCCCAGGACCCTGAGATCATGACCTGAGCCGAAGACAGACGCTTAACGACTGAGCCACCCAGGCGCCCCACACTGAGTGTTTTAAAATGGAAAAGCTTAATTGAAGAGAAACAGAGAAACATACTACTCTGTTTGTTTCAATTAACTGTGACTCCGGGGAATCTAGTTGTATCTGAAAAGCCCATGAAACTCTAATTGATTGCTCTGTCCAGTGCTTCCTTCTACACCAGAATGACCAAAGGGATCGCTGATGTTGTTTTTGTTCATAGGCTGTCCCACCTGAAGGAGGGTGACTACAATCCTGGACACAGTTGATAGACAAGAGATCTGTCTCTGTCGCGGGCAGAGATCTGCAGGTTCGGATTGTGGCCCATGAGGTAGGATTTGACTTAGGAGCTCTTCCTAAATACACTCACTGCTGTATATTAGAGAACAAAACAAACAAAAATCCCTTCCTAGAAGAGTACAAGATACAAAAAGCAGAAGTCCAATGGGAGAGAGTAGGCCTTCCAAGTTCATTCTCCTAAAGATGCACCTTTTCAGCTTTTTATCAAGGCTATTGAGACCATGACAATAGAGACAAGAGGGAGTGGTAGGAAAGAAAACAGCAAAAGGAAAGGGGGTAGAGTGTGAAATCTCTTCTCTGGGCTTGCCTGCCCCCAGTCCACAGCACAGGCCCTGACCTCCCTTCCCCCAAACCTGCCCCTTATCCGGGCTCCTCCCTGGGCTCCTCCCTGCAAGAACCTGGCTTCCACTCAGCTCCGAGGAGCCTCCAGCTGGAGAGGGGAGGCGGGAGGCACCTGCCAGGCGGCAGCCCCTCATGGTAGAGTGAGGGGAGAAGAAAGAGAGAGCAATGGGGTCAGAGTCTGGTATCAGAGAAGCAGCAGAAGCTGAGACTGAAATAGGTCTGGGGGGAGCACTGTGGGCCCGGAGTTTTTTTTTCTCCTCCACAGCATCGGGCTTCCGATCGGCCCATGAGTGGGCAGCAGGGGCTCAGCTTCTTCCAGTACCCCTCTCCGTTCCCCACATCCAACCACCATGGTGGGCACCCCCTCTCACCAATCCTCTGGTTCTTTCCCACCTGCATCTGTTCTTCCAGATTTTGTCTTTATTCTCAAGTTCAAGCCTCCCTGTCTGTGGTTGGCCTCCTAGGCCAAACACAGCAAGTTAGAAGTCCTGACCTTTGTTTTCTGTGCCCGCAAGCTGACTGGTGGCCCAGTAGCAGCTTCCTGCAACTTTGCTGCTCCCGGCACATCGCTAGAAGCACTTACCGCGAATGCATCTCACTTGTCAACAGAGGACGTCTATCCCGTGCATCTCCTGAACTCTGCTGGCAGGTCAAGGTCCCCTATTACATCTTTATACCCAAACGGTCTTGTCAACTTGACATCACAGGTGTGAAATACGGAATTGGGGCTTTTCTTTAATTTTTCTTGAAGTGACAAAGATTTGTAATTCTCCGTCAAGTCAGTTTGTCTAGAAACCAATGGTATCTCTAGGTTTCCCTAGAGATTATCACTACATCTAAGAGATTTTATATGTTGATAATTACTATTTCAACAAATTCCCACCTATCTGTATAATAGACACCCCAGGGTCCTTTCCAGTACTTCCAAGGAGGTCACAGCATTTAACAAATAGGATTAGTTTTAATTTATTGAATGGTAGAACAAGATGGAATTTTAAAGATAAGCATCTTCAACTCTTTAATATTAAAGGAGAAAACTGGCCCAAAGGATCTCGGTGGCTTTGTCTAAAACCCTAACAGCCAGTTAGTGGCAGAAGCGAGGCTGAAGCCAAGATCTATTCATGTTTACTTCTATCTGTTTATCATGACAAGAGGCCCCTTTTCTATTAATTTTTTAAATAAAATAAATGCATAGACATTTTAAGAGGAGCTGAGGGGTCTTGCTGAGAAACCAGTGACAGCTTGGCACAGTGGTTTTTCTTTAGCATCACCGGTGGGCCCTGTAAAGAAACTAATCCCCAAGTGCCCCTTTAATCTACAGAATAAAAATAGCCAAGGTAGGCCCAGAAATGTGTAATTCTTAAAAATCGCTACCATCGATTCTGATGTACCTTCTAGTTAAGAACCACTGAAAGTAGAAAAAAAAAGAAACTGGACTTTGATTTCAAAGGCTCTGGAACAGAATCAGAGATCCTCCATGTACTGTGTGATCTTAGGCCAGTTGCTTAACCTCTCTGAGCTTCAAACTCCTCATCCGTAAAAAAAAAAAAAAACGAAATTATAATAATAATTACAGGAAGCACTTACCGTGGTTCCTGGCACAAAAGGCACATTAAATAAATGTTTTATTTTATATTGCATCCTTGAAAAGTTTGAAAATTCTCATCTTCTTCTCCAAGAAGCATTTGTCCTAGTAGTTGAAGGCAGGGGCTCCATAAGGAAAGAATCCTGAGTTCCAAGTTCAACTCTGCCATTTATTGCTTATATGTCTTTGGGAAAATTACTGAAGTTTTTTTTTTTATGTCTGAGTGTTTTCTTCCCCGTGGGATAGCAAAAACACAGTATTTGGCATATCGTCAATATGCAATAAAATAATACCTATTATTATTATTATTAATATTATTGCTATTTGATTCTGACACCTAATATGAAGATTTTACCAGTTGAGGCCTCTTCACTTTGGAATTAATTTCACAAAATGAAACTAGCTATTCAGGCGCTGAATAAGACATCCTAAGACGCCATCACTATGGGACGCCTGGGTGGCTCAGTCGTTAAGCATCTGCCTTCGGCTCAGGTCATGGTCTCAGGGTCCTGGGATCGAGCTCCGCATCGGGCTCCCTGCTCCACGGGAAGCCTGCTTCTCCCTCCCACTCCCCCTGCTTGTGCTCTCTCTCTCTGACAAGTAAATAAAATCTTAAAAAAAAAAAACAAAGCTGGTATCATTAGAAACTGCTACTATGCACCTGAATTTTTTATTGACATAATTTACATACAATCGAATGCATTGACATTAACTGTACAGATAAATTGTTCTGAAACATGCATACACTCATTTAATCCAATTCCCTGCCAGGATTTGGAACACTTCCATCACTCCAGAAAGTTCCCACATGTCCTTTCCCTGTTAATCCCATGTTTCCATGACTGAAGGGACAACAACCATCCTGATTTCCATCATGATGGATTAGTCTGCCTTTTCTGGAATTTCAGGTAAGTGGAATCACAGAGTGTGTGCTCTTCCACAGATGCTTTCTCTCACTCAGCATAACGTCTTTGAAATGAAATATCCATGTTGTTGCATCTATTGGTAGTTCGTTTCTTAATACATTTTTAATTGTTTAGGGGAAAGATTGCTTCATGGCCTGCACTTGTTCCATAAGTCATATACCAAAGAAATAACTTACACTATCAACTTTTAAAAAGAAATAATAGAGATTATAGACCCAGCATTGCTGATGAAGAACTATTAACATAAGAATAGAAGAATAAATTATTATCATATATATATATATTTATATAAGAACAACATGAGGACAGTAAAATCTAGCATTTGGCTATTTTGTCACCTCAATGGGGAAAAGGTAGACTGGTCTTGGCTTGGTAGCTTTATCCTAGTCTGATATTTTCATGCAGACATCTGAAAATTAAAATTTGGTACTACCAGGGTTACGAAATGCCTTAAGCATGTTTTCAAAATTAGGAAGAAGTCCTTTTTTAAAAATTCCTAGAGCAGTGGTGACCAGGGTGCCTGCCCCACACAAATGATTAGAAAACTATCTATTCTATCTTTCATAGTTATCTAAAAAATAAGAAAGATCCTGAGCTTTACTATCATTTATGATATGGATTGGCATGGCCCTTCGAGTCCGTAATCAGAAGTCGGGTGAGGGAGGAGGTCCACACCCAGAAACACAGCTGGTCCCATGCTTCTGTTGCTTTTAACATCTTACAGCATATGGCATTTACATGCGTCCTTATCGAAAAGATTTATAGATTATATGATCTAGTTTTAATTGAATCAGCCATCACAAAACACTGGCTTAAAAGTAACCCTGCGTCTGGGTGGTGCAGTCGGTTAAGTGTCTGATTCTTGTTTTCTGCTCAAGTGGTGATCTTGGGGTTGTAAGATTGAGCCCCACGTGGGCTCCACGCTCAATGTGGAGTCTGCTTAAGACTCTCTCTCCCTCTGCCCCTCCCCCCACTCTCTCTCAAATAAATAAATAAATCTTAAAAAAACAAATAACCCTGCAAAGAGCCCCGATGAAAGATAACATGATGTGAAGTAAGTGCAAGGACGGAAAGTGGCACAGCTGACCCTTCTTTTTCTCTTAGTAAAGGCTCTTGGCCAGTCCCACCATGAGCATAAGACACTGATAGTCTGGTCACACCTGAGAAGATTTGGGAAGAAAACATTTGGCATTATCCACAAGACTATTTGAAATAGGGACTTACTTCATTATCATTAAAGATGAACTGTGGCCAAAGCTTATGTGGAACCTTGAGATATTATTAATGATAAAATGAAGCCATCATGACTAGCAAGACATTTAAAAATATTGCCTATTTTATCCTTAACCCATCCTTTAAAGTATTCTAGAAATTTTTGTTCTATTTTTGTATGTTTTGATTTACATATTATTTCACGTGTCAAGTAATTTATAAGTGATTCAAGGGACAACGTATTTGGTGAGAATTATATTTTGTGTGCTCATATTATAGACAGAACATTCCCAGTACATGTGCTTGAGACCTTCTCATAAATATTCTCCAAATGTACTTATTCTGTATATCTATTGGAGGTGTTCAAACATTTTACCACAGGGGTGAACAATCTAGTGTAATGCAACATTAAGGTGTACTTTCTACCAAGAAGTACTTTTTATTTCTGAATTGCAAAGTGAAGAACAATGAACTTAAGGAGACATTTCCACCCGGGGATCAAGTTTACTACATCATAATGACATGGTGGGGTTTGGTCTCAAGAAGCTGCCTTGCCTTGTCACCATGCTTCTGGAACTTGATGAGATGTAATGTATATTGCCTTTAAGTGAATATCCAATACAGTGTAATGAAAAACACCTTTCTGGAATATTCTTCCAGAAATTTGCGCATTTCCTTACTATCTCAATGTGTTAGACACTTAATAAAAGTTTCTTTAATGTCCACAACTGTGTAGATTCTCATAAATATTTTTCTATTTTGAATCTTGAATTTATTCTACCCCCGTGAGTTTGTTTATTGCCCTACTAGAAGGTTTAATGAGTGGGAAGAGGGAAAAAATAGAAAATAGAGAAAGAAAAATAGAGGCTTCTAGACATCAGAAGTGAAACCGGGATTATTTTTAGACAAATAACAGCACTATCTGCTACCATTATAACCTCTGCTTTGTGTAGTGCATTTTTTTCCATAGAATTGAGACTACTGTGTAGGGAACTTCAGATCACGTGGTGAATCAGCATTGAAACAGAAGTTACCTCCAGTTAGTGAGCGGGTTAGTTTCTATTGATAACTGCCTCTGGAACTTACACCTGAGGTCAGGGTTTAATTACTCATCTAAGAAATGAGAGGGAAAGCTTTAATGGCAAGAGGAAAAAAATTAAAAGGAGAGAAATAGATAGAGCAGCAGAAAGATTAGAAGCAAATGTCATGGGTTTTTTCCAGTTAACTTTATTTCCTCTGTCACTCACCACCTCTACGAAACACAAGTGGTTTTCAACAGGTGGTGTCCAGATTCCATTTGGTGATTACCTTCTGCCCGTCCAGAGTGCAGCTAGGAATTTCAGGTTTCTCCATGTTTTTCAAGTTGCTGTTGTTGCCACTTGGTGAAACTGTGTTTATACAAGGGACAAAGGATTTGCTGAGAAATATATTTTGTGTGTTCACATTACAGACTAAACATTCCCACTACCTGTGCTTGAGACCTTCTCAGAAATATTCTCCAAATGTACTTATTCTATAAGGTGTATATGAGCATATCCTTCAAAATGCTTTCTGGATGGGGCGCCTGGGTGGCTCAGTCGGTTAAGCATCTGCCTTCGGCTCAGGTATTGATCTTGGAGTCCCAGAATCAAGTCCCGTATCGGGCTCCCTGCTCAGTGAGGAGTCTGGCTTCTCCCTCTGACCCTCTCCCCTCTCATGCTCTCTCTCTCACTCCCTCTCTCTCTCAAGTAAATAAATAAAATGTTTTTAAAAAATGCTTTCTGGTGTTCAGGTATGTATTGATTTGCTTCTATATAACAGATACTTTCTGATAAAGCTCCTTGACTCACCATTTTTGAAATCAGCCCTTGCTGGATTTAACTGTTCATGTTGATATATTATTTTGTGGATCTAGTCTATTTTTTGTTCATGCATTATATGTTTAGTCTCCCCAGTTAGTTTGCAATCTCTCAAAGACAGAAGCTGTCCTGGTTGCTCCCTTTGGGGGTATTGGTGGAAGCAGTTCTTAATTCTTGTGATTATAGGCTAGAGTCTCCACCCCTTTCCAGAAGGCACGCTGAGCCTCCCATACATAGTACATTCAGATGGCAGTGTAGAGCTTATGCTCATGATTCATTCACTTAATATTTTTGATCTCCTACCACATGCCAGAATCTATTTTAAACTCAACAATAAACAGACAAAAATTCCTGTCCTCGTGTAGCTTGCATTTTAGTGAAGGCAGAACAGATAAGAAACAAAACAAATAAGGAAAATATTGAGTAAGTTAGTTGGTGCTAAGTACCAAGGGTGCAAAGCACCTGAAAGATAGCATCTGAATAAAGACCAAGAAAATGAGAGAGCAAACCGTGGAACACCTGGAAGGAAATGTTCCTTACAATAGTTGCTAAAAATTATCTGTGCCGTGTATCTGTGTATAAATATACATGTTGTGGCTATTTTATACACTGAGTCGCACACACACCTCTGGAGTTGAACTGGTAGTTCCACGGTTCTGTAGATGAGATCTGATGCATCTTTGTGGTGCAGTTATCTGTCAGTAGAAAGAGAAGCAGTTGTGGCAAAGAAAAAAGATCAGAGACTTGCTAGCTGTTTGTCTTGGGGCATGCTATGGATCCCATGTAAGTCTCGGGTCCCTGGCCTCTAAAATGGATATTAAAATCTCTGCCTTAAAGGACTAATATAAGGAAGTGAAAGGGTTTCTACCAGAGTTCTCCCATGTAGTAGGCCCTCAGTACACTTTTTCTGAGTTACAGAAGTCAAGCCCCCCCACAGACGTGTATTCATCTTAGAAGTTTCAAAGTTTCCAGTCAATGTTTTCCAAAGGTGCTTTTCTGAACCTGTGTAATTTTAAAGATTTCAAAATAGCCATAATTAGCCATAAAGAAGCCCTGCTCTTCCTCATGTCCTTAAAAGTGGGGCAAAGTCTTGGTAGATTTGCAATAGGGACATCGTAGATATATAAGAATCTAGCACAGTCCCACTACTGATAAAATAAAGCAGATCAGCTTCTTTCTTGACAGGCCGTAAGACAGTGTTGCCCTTATGAAACAAAGCTGTATGTTTAATGAAGGAGCTTATGTTAGTCTCTGCCCCTGAAGATATTTATTAGTAGTAATTTTTGCTATGGAGCAGCTAAGTGTTTCTCCACTTCCCGTGCCCCAGGGAACAATTGATCCATTTAAGTTATGATCAGTAGATTTGTTGGCTGAGCAAAAGGATGGATTTGGGTGTTCTCGGAGGCCGAGTGCGGTTATAGATCAGTTAAAGGAATCAGGAATAGCACACCCCGAGGAAAATGGGAAAGGGTAGAGGCAGGAAGCAGTTCTCTGAACCACAGCGCTGGGACCTTCTCTCATGTTTTACATCACAGAAGGTTGAGGATGGGCAGGACTCTGAAAGTCAGCCAGCTCATCCACAATGTAAATCATTTTAGGAAGCCCCCATGTCAGTCTAGTCATCTGGTAGGTTTCAAAGTTACAGTCAATGTTTTCCAAAGGTGCTTTTCTGAACCTATGTAATTTTAAAGATTTCAAAATAGCCATAATTTAAAAAAGCCATGCTCTTCATCATGTCTTTGAAAAGTGGGGCAAAATCTTGGTAGTATGAGCATATATTATATATATAATATATATATAATATATTTGAAATAGGGCATCGAAGGTATGTAAGAATCTAGCACAGCTCCACTACTGATAAAATAAGCAGACCAGCCTCTTAGTACTGCTGTGAGTAATAAAGTCCTCTATCTATGATTCAGGTGTCTCATATCTCTTACCAGCATCCAGGAGACTGGCAGGCTGACTTCTTAGTTGGCAAGTAGGGGGAAACCTCAGACCTTTCACAGTTCTGACACTGATATGTATTAGAAGGGTAGTGTGTGTGTGTGTGTGTGTGTGTGTGTGCGCGCGCGTGCGTGTGTGTGTTTGTGCGCATCTGTGTGTGTGTGACCTTCTAGGTAAATGAGGTCGGGTGGTTTGGAACTTTTGATAAACTAGCAAAGTTACTAAAAATTTCTAAAGGGCTGTCTCCATCACTTACATTTTAAAGCTGGTGATTATCCACTAGATTATAGATTCTTTTTTTTTTAAAGATTTTATTTATTTATTTGACAGAGACACAAGCAGGGGGAGTAGGAGAGGGAGAAGCAGGCTTCCCCCTGAGCAGGGAGCCCGAAGCGGGGCTCGATCCCAGGACCCTGGGATCATGACCTGAGCCGAAGGCAGACGCTTAATGACTGAGCCACCCAGGGGCCCCTAGATTATAGATTCTTAACAAGAAAGAACTATGCCTTCATTTCTGAAGTCATAGCTCCTTGTTCTGTGCCTGACACATAGTAGGTGTTCAATAAATACCTGTGGAGCCAAAGTTGAATGAAACATGCCCCTACAGCGTGACTTTTTATTGAATAGTCTCTTTTAATAATTTCATTTGAGAATTATTACGCCTTAGTATTATATACTGGTGTTAGTAATATTTTGCATGCCAATAAAATTTTGCATTTTACTATAGCTCTATCAAAAACTATAGTTTTTCCTCAAAGGCTGATTATCAAGCCATGTTGCATTTCCAAAAGTGTTTTGATCATATCCAACCTCATGGAATAGAGCAGAGTTGGCAAGTTAAGGTATTTTTCTTCTCTGTTAGGTTTCCTTGCCTATAAAATAAAAGCAATTAGGCAAAATGAGGTTTAAAGTCATTTCAACTTAAAGACTCTGTCATTCTATGGTACTGATCTCCTATTTTTCTCCTGTGAATCTAAAGAACATTAATATTCACCCCAAAGTAATTCTCTGTAACTCACATTTTCTGGGCTTCACTTTCTCTCTTCAGGAAGGCACACCTGTTGTTGCTGGGGATGCAAAAATAAAAACAGACTGTAATCCACCATGAGGGAGAAGTCGTGCCAGTCTTAGGTTTTATGGTTATTTGTACACTCGAGGCTGGCATTCCCTCTCACTGTCCATTCCAGACATTTTATCTGAGCCCAGAAATGTCAGCTGCTCTGTGGGTCTGGGTGGGATGGAGATCAGGGCTGGAGCTGAAGTCTGGGAGTGCCCCTTTTGGAGTTCCCATCCATGGTCTGCTTCCCCCAACATCTTTGGAATAGAGCACTGAAGAATTAAATATGCGAAATAACTATTAAGAATATTGTTGCGAGTGAAAATTTCGGTTTGATGGTTGCAAGCATGGGGCTTCATGTCGGGCAGATCTCATGTCTGGTCAGGGAATTAAACCCATGTCCCAGGGCTGAGCGAGGAGGGGATGCCATCTTCTGGGACTCCAGCACCGTGACTGCCCCATAAAAAGGGTTTAGGAATCTTCATCGTCACTATTGCGATTACATTTGCTATTTGTACGCCAGGTAGGTATGCCAGAAAGAAACACGTTTGCCCTCAGTGGTGTGAGGTAGGGTGGTAATGGGGTTGGGTGTGGGGCAAAGCAAAAAATAATGGCCGTGAGTGGTAGATCTACTGATAGAGAAGGTTCTGACTAAGGGAATGTCTCATCCGGAGGTCCTGGAGGGGTCTTTTCTGCGTTTTTAGTCTTGTTGCGTGTGCTTGGGAGAGATGAAGATTAATCAATCCACAGGTGTTCTGAATGAGAAAATAATGAAGAACAGGACCCACGTTCTGGCCTCAGAATTCCCTTCAGCCCTTCCAGGGGTCTTTCATCAACTGTATTCTGAAATAAGGGATCATTGCACTAATTCCGTTAGAACTTAATCTTTCTTTTCTTAGCAAAGTGCATGTACCTTTTCTGGCTGAAATCTCTCTAAAATGTGCTGCCAAACCTTTTCTACAGCAAACCATCACGTAGCAATCTATCCATGGTGGTGAGGAGCGAGGTACCCGGTGGAGGAAGGGACTGTCTCATCTAAACCTTGACTTGTCAACCTCTGACATGAAGAAGTGAAGCTCCAGGCCTTTTTCAGTCCAAAAACTCTGTATTCGTCAATCCTTTGTAACCTGTGATGCACAGGAGTGGAAAAGTATGTGCACATCTGCACGTGTACATGCGTGTGCGCGTACGCATGCGCACCTATGTGTACAGAGACCATAAGAAGGGTATGGAAGAGGAACACTGAAAGGCGAAACATCACTGAGGCTTGATGTTAAAAGGAATACTGAGTCAATGTTATTCTGGGCAGTACACACAAATTTCAACTTAGAAACTGGCAAGTTGGTTCTATTTTTCAGATGAGCAAAGTGCATACTTTCAGAATGATGGAAGAATATTTCAACACGAATTTTAACAAGTTTGTTTTATTGATGAAAAGTGCCAGGCTCAACCAGACTGAGCTGAGCCACCACCATTTGACCTGGGGCCACACTTTCTCAAGGTAGCAGGACACTCCCTGGCGAGCCAGGGTGCACTTTGGAGAAGAGGGGGGTGTGTGTGTGTGTGTGTTTGTGTGTGTGTGTGAGTGAAATGATATAGCATAAACCACGGGTCTACATGGCTTCACTGCAGATTATCTGGACAAACTTTGAGATAGGTAAGTCACAGAGCATCCGCAGCTAGCCAGCCCTCACGGTTCAAGAGACAAATATTGAGCATTGCAAAGCCTGAGTCAGGAGCCAGGGACTGAGGTTTCAAATTGACTTAAGCCATTTACTGACAACTCTTTGTCTTCATTTTCCTATCTGTAAAACAGTTTTGCTCGCCCTGCTAAACTGAAGATGTTGAGAGAATAAATGCTACAGCTACAGCATCTCTGAGTCACTCTGAGCTCCTTCCTAGAATGACAACTCTTGGGAGCTGCTTTCAGGGAGTTGCCTGGCCCAGATCAACCTCCTCTGAGAATCACCTCTCCCACCCCCAGGAAGGAACTGGGCCCCAGCAGCCTGATCATTTGATGTGCCATTGAGCTCCTGGATGAGGTTAGTTGAACCAAGGGTGGAAAGGGGGAACCAATCTTTAGTTAAGCTGAAACTATTAGTGTCTCTTTCTCAGAAATTTGGAAGGGGGACCTAGAACCTGGGTCAATCAGTTGAGAGCCCTGAGACTGGGAAATGATGTACAGCCAAGTTTCCAGAAGAGCAGGAAGAGCCAGTCTACAGAGAGAGGGATGATAATTAATTCACAGAAAGAAGCCTTCGAACAACAGTGGATCCCCAGAGAGGATGCTTGTTCCTGATTCTTCTCCAGTTCCTCATTCCAGGGCTTCATGCACCCTGGCTCCTCTTTCTGCCCTTGTTCTCCAAGTAATAAGCTCATATCCTTCCAACAAATTTCTCATTTTAGCATATGCTAATTGAAGTGAGTCTGTTACTTGGAACCAAACGATTCCTAAGCCTGATACTGTATAATCTGAGTTGTGTGTCTTAGAAAAGCTAGCAATGTCATTGACATATGAGGATCTTCAACAGGACTTTTTATAAGACAGATTTCTTAAAAATCCCTTCAGAAGAAAATACTAGCTCCCTGTTTGTTCCTGGGCATTCTTGTCTGTTAAGGTTGAGTCCAAGTCTTCAACCTCAACATGCAACTGAGTACAACTCTAAACAGAGTCCAGAACTCAGCCTTGGTAGGGTTTTTATTTTTATTAGTGCACCGAAGATGACCAATCTTAAACCACTCCACAGCTAAGCTGAGTTTTGACTCCTTGACAATGCATAGTGGGTTTGTTCCTACTCAGGTGGAACTCTGGCTTGACCAACCAGTCATGGTTGCCCCGTGTCAACGGGTGAGATGTGGGTGTCATTCACAGCACAGATGGTCAATCCAAAATATGCTCTCAAGAATATCAAATGGGCCAGAAAAATCGGGAACTGAGACCAGGAGCCGTCCACCATCTCCGTCCAGCCTTCACCGGAGGTGTGAGAAGCCAAGTTGTTTCTGTTCACAGGGAATTTGGGTGAATCATGACCATTTCTGTCAGCTTGAGGTTGAAAGTGAAACCCTATTCAACCATCAAGATTTGCTCAACTGGAGACTGGTGATGGTGGGAAGCAAAGCACAGTATTTACTCATAAGGAGTCCCAGACCTGTAGGTGGAGAGCTTTCCTTTCTAATACCTGGCTCATCACATCATCAAAGAGTACGTCTCCCCTGACCCCAACCCCCTTTCATAGAAAGGCCAATGCACTGTTTTTAAAAGATCACTAGAGAAAGAGCTGAAATACTAGTTCTAACACCTGCTATGTGTCCTTGAGCAAATTATTGGCTTCTCTGAGCCTCAATTTCCTTATATTTAAAACATGGGTGTTAGACTACATCACCTTCAAGGTTCCTTTAATGTCTAAAAATGAATGGCCCTTTTCCTTATAGTAGAAACTCTTTGGAGCAGGGACCATATTTTCAACTTCCATCATCCCCTCCACAGTGACCAACTTTCCTAGACATGAGTGAATGCCCCGTGAAAATTGAAGAGTCAATCAAACTTTCTCTAAAATGCATACACTTAGGTGTCACAAACTTCACTTAAACCACAAATCAGCCCAGCAACAAAGGTCCCCTTTCCCCCAAATGACTCTGTCACAACAAGAGATTGTTACCAAAATGATGTTCCATTCTGCAACTTCTCAAGAGAGATGAGACTCCCAAATTGATATCTACAAGCTCCGTTGTTCAGAAGACGCTGACAACTACTCATATTTACCCACAGAGGAAGTGGGGTTACTAGGAAAATAAAAGTGTATTTTGACTTCTTCTTCTTCAGTGGAACTTATGGGTAAACCTAGGAGATTCACACTGCCCATTTTCCCAATGGCTCTAGCTGAGAATATTGGGACATCAGGGCGTACTCCCCAGCCAAGCAGCCACAGAGAGGGCAGTTCATTTCCCTGGCCTCCGGGTCTGTTCTCCTGCTGACTCCTGCCTTGTTAGTCACACAGGAGGCCCCTACTCATCCAGCTAGCAGAGGGCAGTCTTGTGAGAAAAGTGCCAAGAACTGTGCCTCCTCTAGAAATGTCACCAAGCCCCCTTGTGAAACAACAACGAAGCATTCACTGAATGTGCAGGCATTTGACTGTAAGGTGCCGTACGGAGTTTGTTTACTCCAGTGTTGCCAGAGCCCCTTGATAACCTTTCCAGCCATCATCAACAGTGCACCGTGAATAGGACTTCTTGCTTGAGGAATTTTAACATGTGCCTTTGGATCATTTCTTTTATAATCATCACCACGGTGATTAGTATGGAAAAATCACATTTTCATGGCAGTCCCTGATATCTCTATTCCCCACAGAGTGCAGACTCCCTTGTCTCCCTCTCCCGTGTATGCCTTTTACCGAGGCAGTTGTTAGCCTGCCTTGTCATCCCTGGCTGGTAAGTGCATCTCACTCAACAGGTCAGGGATCCCTTGAAATAAAGGAGTATCCTTCCTTTATGCTTGAATTACTGGTACTTAGCAACTGGTATATATTAGACGCATAATGAAGAATTTTTGTCATGTAAATAAGTAAACTTGCCAATGCAGAACCATGTTATAGAATGCAAAAAAAAAAAAAAAGTTTGAAACAATGAAGTCTAATGTTTAATGGGCAAAAAACAAAACAAAAAAGCCCCTTAATCTGTAGCACTTTCCTATTTATCTGATGTCTATTTTTTCTCCAATAAGCAATTGGTAAGTTAAAGGTAAATGTTAAATCCTTATTAATAACAATGCATCATACAGAAGGAACATCATCCAAGCAAAAAATGCATTCTTGGTCAACTTGAGCTTTCTCTCAAATATTTCTAAGTTGAGATTCAACAGAAGGAACTTAATTCATATCCAGAGTAGTTCAGGGAGTCTTTTCTAGAAGAGATCTCTGTCAAGATGAAATGACAGTCTGTTTGAGCTAAGTCCAAGCATTTTAGAATGTGTTGCCTTCACTACTTTTGAAAGTCCGAAATAGTGGAGCTAAAAAAAAAAAAAATTCCATGAAAAATTTTTCCCTGAATGGAACATTACATTTTGGTGCAGTTCATTGCTTCTTTTCCATCTTGTTCTTAGTGTTGCTTTTACCAAGTCCTTGCTGTTATTTCTCTCCAAGTCCATGTATCCATTCTCGATAACCCAAGGTTTATTTTGATGGAGCATGTTGGCCATGGTCAAGGTCAGAGGAAATAAGCACCAAGTCTTCAGCTCAAAATTTAAGAAATGTTGTTTGGGGAACCATATCTTTGGGGAGCTCCATATTGGGAGCTGTCTGCGTAATGGACTCTATAGCTTGTTCACTCTTAGTGGGGCAAAGCAGGCACTGTGCCTCCCTTAAGGTCACGTGATCAAAATTACCCCATTTTTGTCCTCTGCTCCAAGGTCTCTGGACTGGGAGATATCTGGTGACCTGTACAGCTGGGTGGAAAATGGCAATTTGATAATATCCCTTATCTAGGAAAGAGCTTCAGGGAACACTATATTCTGGATTTAGCTCTGGATTATACTTCACTGAAGCCTATCTCACCAAAAATAAAGCACTAGTAAGCGACACTATTGGACACTTACCTTGAACTTTTTTTACCGATGTGACTTTTTTACCAGGGGAGGGGAATAGATTTAGGAAGGAGGGGTGGATGGGTGATTTTTCCTACCATGTGTGACTTAAACATCATCCATATGTATCTACTTGATCCCAGCATCACTTAATGGAGTGAAATAAGGGAATGTAAAATGAGCATGTAAGGCAACCACACGATAGAATCTCAGCCTCAGAAAGGACTTTAAAGTATTTCTATTCTACCCAGTTAGCTGCACTTGAAATTACTCTATAATGTCTCTGCCAAGCTGTTACCTGGTGTCTAGTTATAATAAAAGTGAATAAGACAACACACCCTGAGTGTGGCTAATGTCCTCAGAAGGACACAATTTACTCAGGAGGACCTTACCACCTCTTGGAGACCTAGTTGTTTTGGCAACAGGTGATGACTTTCTGGCCTTAGGCATTCTGTGTTGATGATCTGGTTAGATCACTGGTCAGAACGCTGAGTCACATCTTCCATCTTTAGGTCTCATGATTCTAAGAAGACTTATTTATTTGCTGGTTCATTTTGCAAGAAGGGGAACTCAAGGTGAGGTGGAAAAAAAGCCAAATGTTCTGCAAGCCCCTTGGCTGTCGAAACGTCTGTGTCCACCACTTCAGCTGGCCCTATTTAAAGGGCCTAGAAGGGTCTCTTTCCTTCTGCCCTATGTTACCTTATCTAGCCATCAAAGGGCAGGCTGCTCTGTGCTCTGATTTGTGGCCTGACCTCTCCTGAGGGATTGT
Organism: Phoca vitulina; assembly: GCF_004348235.1. Classification (NCBI taxonomy): domain Eukaryota; kingdom Metazoa; phylum Chordata; class Mammalia; order Carnivora; family Phocidae; genus Phoca; species Phoca vitulina. The sequence goes on along the minus strand of NW_022589708.1, from coordinate 62,168,558 downwards.
TTGTCCCATCCAACATCTCAACAGTCTGGTTTGGGTCACAGATTCAGACTCCCAGATTTCCCTTCTTGATACCAATTTGTCGTTGCAACTCATGGAACTACACCCACCCAAGCTCCATTCCTTCCTCTTCCTTTCCTTTATTTTAAGTCATAGAGTTTGCCAGGGTGACAGTAAAACATGGGCACATTCATGTATTCTTTATTTTTAAACAATTAGTTGAAAATTAAGTAAGTCGTTCCTTGCTTCTAAGGAGCCGAAACTTTTTATTCAATAGCCATTTACTGAGCTCCCGCTACATGCCAAGCATTTGTTACCCCTTAGGAGTCCAGTTGATGTGTTTTTTGCAAATCCCTCCATAGCTTTGAAATCCATATTTTAAAATTAACTCTGAAATTAACAGATCTTTTTTTTCTCTTTAAACATCATTTTAATGGTTTGTTTAGATGGCTCTTCAGCTCCCCCCAAGAACAATCTTTCTTGCATTTTCTGCTCCAAGAGATGGAGGGGTGGAGTTCTGTTCTACACCAAAGAGATAGCTGGCACTCAACTAATAAATGATATGGTAGACCAAGGGAGCTATCGGAAAATATAATTATTAAATCAGAGATGAGTGGTAGGGCTTTCTGTAAGAGAACTGCTTGCAGCTTCTTCAGAAAGAAGACCTAGAATATCTTATCTTCCCTTCATTTTAGCAACCGGACTTCCCCTCCTAGTTCTTAGAACCAACCAAAGCTCCTTTCTGTTCCAAGGCTTGTCAGTGACTAAGCATAGTCTCAATATACCTTTCCAGCTGTAACATCGGAGATGCCAAATCTCACAAAGTTAGTAAATCACATGAAATATTAGTATCAGAGCCAACAGGCCTTCGAACTATCGGTACTAACTGCTTAATAACATAATCCAAAGGATCAACCCGAATACGGACTCCAAAAAAGCCTCCTTTATCATTTGCTAACAAAGAAGTCTGGACAGAGGTTCAACATATTTTCCACCACTCCTTTTTTTCTCCTCCCACATGAAGCAGGGCTGCTGTACCATGAAGGAAATACTACTTCAACCCTGAAGTGACAGAGGCAGATGGTCAGTTTCCTTCCTTCAGGGATCACGATGCTTGAGCTATCATGCGATGTGAGACCTACTGTGATGGCTGTAGCTACTATCCCATGAGGCCAGTGGGCTGCTTCTCAGAAGGCCCAGAAGAAGGAGGGGCAGAGGAGTATCAAAGGCAGGCCTGTGGAAGCGATCCCTCCGAGCGCAGGTCAAAAAGGGTACATGATTTGTAGAGAATTTAAAAGCAATGATAAAAACAGCAACAAGTCTGTCTGCTTTTTATTATCTCTATGTGCTGGCAATTCTAAACAACGTCAGTGATAACACGTGCCTTCCTGAAAAAATTGTTTTTCGTCTATACTCTAATGCATAGAATAATTGCTGAAGTTTTTGTTAATTTTACATATAAAAGTATCTATGCGACCTTCAAATGAGCATGCTTTGATAATGGATTCTTTATTAAACATGGTGTTTTACAGAGAAGTTCATGCAGAGAATCCCACTTTCCCCAGTGGCCCCCACCCATGCCAACTGAGCAGCACATTTTCGTGCAAGAGTTTATGGCTAGTGATTTGAAATTGTTCAAGCTTGCTTCAGGGACAGTGCATACCTTCATTTTCTATGGAGTTACCCATTCCTGTGACTAAACAGTAGATAAAAAATAAACAGTGAAAAAACACTGATAGTGTATTAGTCAGCTCAGGCTGCATAACAAAATGGTGCGGACTAGGTGGCTTAGACACAGAAATTTTCTCACAATTCTGGAAGGCTAGAAGTACAAGATCAAAGTGCTAGCAGGGCTGATTTCTCCTGAGGCCTCTCTCTTCCGCTTGTAGGTGGCTCCCTTCTCCCTGTGTCCTCGTGTGGCCCTTCCTCTGTGCACACACAGAGAGATTTCTGGTGTCTTCCTCTTCTTATAAGGTCAGCAATCCTACTAGGTCAGGGCCCACTTTAGGACCTCATTTATCCTTAATTACCTCTGTAAAGACCCCATCTCCAAATACAGTCGCACTGAGGATCAGGGCTTCAACACATGAATTTTTGGTTGGGGAACACGATGCAGTCCATAACAGATAGTGAATGTAAAGAACAAGAAACAGACTTCAGTCATTCCAATTCTGTCATTCACTGTGACTGTGCCACACTTTTATCTGGGTTTAAAATTGAAAACAGAAAATTAGGGTGCAATTTACAAAGTATACTATTTTTGTTTGGTAAATACCAATCTTAGTTTATGCCCGAAATATCTGACTTTTTAACAATAAAATTTTTTAATAAATTATTACTCATGTGATTTTGATGTACTTGTTATTAAACCGAAACCTATGTTCATTATTGCAACAAATAGGTAGCTATGTTCCCCCCTTTTACAAAAACTTTAATCTATTTATAAAGTTTTGATCCATTCCTTGCATACTTTCTCATACTGTAAAATTTTATTTTAACTTTTGACTGGTTTGATTATATATTCAATGACCAAGAAAATGTTCACTGTGTTTCCTTACTTGACATTTTTATATTTCATTTCATTATTATAGTTGAAAATAAGTTTGTCATTGGATATCAAATAACCATGGAAAGCCACTAAGGAGATGTTCTTGGTCATGACTAGAAAGGAAATTGGAAGGAAGCTAAGCACATTGTCTGTTGAGGTCCTGATGTCTCAGATTAACCCACATAAGTTTTCTCAGCAGAAATGTAGCCAGGTCCTTTCCTAATGATGTGGGGCTGGGGAAAGTGAATAAATAGGTCCACCTGCCTCCACTCAGGGCTCACTCCCAGTTGTCTCCTGCTTAGGCTCTATCTGCCTCACCAAAAGCATAGAGCATATACCTACAGACACCCCAACCCGAGGTCTGAGCTATCAGCTCTCCAACAATCAGCCTTTGGCCACCACCTCAGGCCTAGAGTATGTACCCCAGCAAGAAACTCTGCCCTCAGGTGGATGGACCTCAGAAAGAGCCAACAAGGACCTTGGAAATGACTTGAGGCTGTTCGAGGTGAGGGGGTGTGTTCTGGGGACCACATATGCAGACCTTGATGAGAGGGCTTCTGATGGGCTTTTCTCCTTGGCCCTATAGACTCTTCACCCCACAGGGAGGGGCACAGTCAAAAGAGGGTGCCAGGCCAGCCAGCCTGGGTTGGCTGTCCAGGTCTAAGGGAGGCACTATTGTTGTCAACCGTGTCCACTGGTGGGTGACACTTAACTTTGAAACGTGGGCTAACAGATGTATTTTGCAGAATTTTCCTTGGTTGCTGGCTCCTTGGTCGCTCCATAGGTCCCTTACTCAGGATTCCTGGGCTGCTCTAAGAGAGCCATGGAAAGTCTTCCTGTCTTGTGATTCTCCATCAAAGAGCAATACCTTGATAGGTTATTTCTGGGCTCTAAGACAGCTGTTTGGGAAGCCTATGGACCAAAGTCAAACTTTTACACACTTTCCTAAGAGTTAAATGTAGCATTTTTTTCTTCTTATGGCATTTAGACCACGGGTATTTGATGATCAACATAGACTATTCTTTAAGTACCTTTCATTCAGTATATACACTTGCACTGATACCTAGCTGGGAGTGAATGTGCATGTGTGCATGTGTATGTGCTGGTATACATCTGTACACGTGTGTGTGTGCACATGCACGCCTGGGTTTGTATCCTTGGCTCCCAGAAGTCCCATTGAGAGTGATTTGTTTTGAATTCTGACTCCTATTCTGGGTGAGATTTTTTTTTTTTGCTCTTAAAGGTGTCAGCAGAAGCTGTGAAAAGGTACAGATCAGAGAATATAACATCCCCTAAGGGACTTCTCGGAGGTTCACACTTCATGTGCCAGACTCCCTTGTTTCAGGATAAGTATTTGACATGCTTTGTTACCTGATTAAACCTGCATGTGTTTCGTTCTGGCTTATTACTGTCTGAGGCACGGTGTTGTGAAATGAAAATTACTGGCATTTGCCTGCCAAATGCAGTGATTCAGAGAATTGTGAATTAGGATTCTTTAATTACAGAGATCGGCACCTGATAGGGTAATTTCAAAAGCAAAGTTAACCACATGTGCTCTATATTTTCAAACTAATTCTATTGAATTACATTTCATTTAAAAGACATTATTGGTCCCCTATTAATAAACAGGGGACAATAAACAAAATGCTTTGTTAAGACCCAATCTCATTTCACCTAGGCTGAAGAAGGAAGGAGAAAATTACATTTTCATGAGCTAGAATACAAACACCATGGTTCTTATGGGGCACTTCTTTAGGAGTACTCTTATTTGGAATTACTATTCTGTGTTATTCTTAGATTAAATTTAAGTTGGAAATGTGCATGCATTAACTCGAGGATCAGTCAAAACAAAGTGATTCGTGGGGATGAAGATAGAAGGCCCTGTTTTAAGCCTACATTGTTTTCTCTGTCTTCCACTGGTTTTTAGATTTTAAGGAACTTGCTATAAATACCTCATTTTTATTTTATAGAGCATTTTGTTACAGTTAATAGATGTTTAATTGAAACAACGGTAACAATTTACTAAGATACAGTCTACCAAGGCAGCTTCTTAAAAGATTCAACACCTTGAGTCATAGCCTGAGGACCCGAAATCGAAGCTACTTACTTTTAAAGGGTCTACCCATTATAGTTATTTTAAGGTTTTTTTCCTTTACTAAAAGCAAGGTGTGCATGTAATAGTAATTTTTAAAAGATCCAGACAGTAGAGCTCAAAATAAAAGTTAAAGTCTCCCTGCGTCTTCATTACCCAGAGGTACAGACCGTTAACAATTTCAGAATTTATTTCCTCTAGGACTGGTCTTATATTTTGTATGCAATGCCTCTATACTTTTCAAGAGCTATGATTGGTTGATTGATTGATTAACTTAGTATATGCCCTTCTATTACGTTAACCTTCAATTTCCTAGGATCTTCCCCAGAAGCAACCCATCCTGGGTGCTTCTCATGCATGCTCCCAGATCTTTATATTAACCAGGCTATTCTTTAAATGACTTTCAAGTGGAAGAAAGCTCGAAAATACTACCAATTTCCGCATTTAAATAAAAAGTAAGTGTAAGCATTGAAATATTGTAAGTGCAGGCTGCTTTTCCTTTAGGAACTCATTTTTTGTAATCCTCAAGGATGACACTTCCTTGGAAAACCCTTAGAACTGGTGGTGTTCCCCTTGTCACCTCTCTCCAGGGGCCTCACTGTTCTTTATACACAATGCATGCATTCCTTGTCCCCAGAATACTGACACTCACAGGGAGATATAGCTACCCCAAAATGGAGAGGAAAACCCTACATAGAGTCCCTTTGGATTCTCTGCCCTGACACCCTTTGCAGATAAACTTACCTTATACGAAGATCGGGTAGTATTGTTAACCTCATCTCTTAGTGTGACATCCAACATAAACTCTCCTTAGACCAGATTCTGATCATCAAAATAAAATTCAAATGTTTGGATGGTACTTTTAAAACTGTTACATTTCTTCTTTAAAATGGCCACAACATGAGGTTTTCTGGCTTTTCACGCACCATTGAATTTTGGTGGCCCTTCCCAAGAATGAAATGAGAAAAAAATTAAAAGCCACTTAGAGGACTAGATTAGTTTATGTTTCCTTTTGAAACATTTAGTGCATGTTTTTATTACTGATTTATAACCATCTGATAACAACTTTCATTTTTATATTGAAGTTCTTTGAATCTCCACTGTACTAACTAAGCCTTCTAGTAAGGGGATGTGTGGGGACCCATTCTGGGTTTCACATAAATTCTGAGATTCTCTGCTATTCCCATGGATACTTAAGTAGACCAAGGCAGATAAGAGATACATGCTTCTCAACAGGCCAGTATGATGCTGTAACTTTTCTGTTGTTTTACTTCTTTTGGTGTTCCTTTTAAAAGCAAGATATAATGAAAAGCAAAGATTTTTCAAAAATTGTTTTGTGACAAATTGGTCTTGTGATTTCCCCCCCATTTTAATAACCAGGTCAGGTGGATTGCACGAACGATTTCATTATAAGGGGGATATTGGCTAATTAATGCTGTTTAAAAATATTCATTTGCAAATCCCTGAGTTTAGTGGTTTTAAACATTTGAACTTGTTCATTTGAAAATGACTCATCCCCAGAGCTGTCCATCCTCATTGGAACTAGAAAGGGAGGTGTTCCTAGAACCTCCCTGGGAGTCTTACTGACCTCTCCCCATGAAGCTGTGCAAAGCACACCATCTCTGAATGAGGGTAGCCTGCCTCCCAGCCCCCGAGGCAGCAGGAGTCTGGCTCTGGCCCAGTGGCCTGTGGAAGCCAGAGCAGACCTCCTAGAAAGCAAAGCTTCCTTGCTACCTCCCTCTTTTTTACATTTTCTTTTCATGTACATTCTGTTTCTGCCCAAAGTTAATTGCAGAATAGCAAATGGATCTGTACAAAGATTTATGTTACAGAAGTAGTTGCTGTCATGTTATGTACTGGGGCAAAACCCCCCGAACAACCCTAAATTTCCAACAACAAGGATTTAGTTAAGTAAACTATGGTACATCCATACAATGTTATACCATGTGGCCATTATAAATGGTGGAGAAAAGAAGATGTAATGAGATGATACAGTGGTCTTGATTTCTCAGTGCTAAATTATGCATGATTTCTTCTTCTTTTTCTTATATGTACCTCCCAAATTTTCCATACTGCATATAAATGTTTTAATAAAAAGGGAATGTTATTTTTAAAATCAGCAGTATTTTTTTTCCTCTATTTTGAGGCCAAACACTTTGGGATTCAATACCATATAAAGCAACTATAAATTTAGGAAATGCTTAAAGCATAGCTTCATGTATAATTTACCTAAGGAATCAAGTGTACATCTCTGAGCATTTCAAAACTATAATTCAGCAGTGGTCCTGGAGACCTGGTAAAGCCGCTAGAGCAAAATTTAAGATGTTTCATCATCCATCAAAACTTCCCGGCACACAGAGATTTTATTCTTGTAAAGTTTGGGCAGATACCATAGTTTTTATTACTGAGCCTGTAGTTTAACAAATTGTTTTCTTTCTCTCTCAAGTCTGGGATTTAATAATTACAAATTAACAGCACAAAAAGGTAGAAATGTTTTACTTCCCACACAATTAGTACTTATTGTTTATCATTTATAGTCCCTGATCCCACCAATCCCCCTCTCCCAACACCCACACACACACACACACACACACACACACACACGTAGCCATCTTGTTCAGGTTACCATTCTGAAAATAAATTTGATTTAGAAGTTGTGTGGATCGGGGTACTTGGTTGACTCAATCAACTAAGCCTCCAACTCTTGGTTTTGACCCAGGTCATGATCTCAGGGTCATGGGGTGGAGCCCTACATCAGGCTCCCCACCCAGCAGGGAGTCTGCTTGAAGATTCTCTCCCTCTGTCCCTCCCCCCACTCGTGGGCATGCTCTCTCTCTCTCTCTCTCTAAAATAAATAAATAGATCTTTTAAAAAAGTTGTGTGGATCAACAACATGGAATATATTTTATACAAATGCAATTGGAAAGGGCCTTTATACAATTTCTATTTATTTGCTCTGATAAGCTTGAGCAAAATAATGTTTTTCTCAGGTTTGCAATGAATGCTTCTCCTGTGGTTCTTAATCAGAGTCTTACTTGCTTCTCCGATGAGAGATTCCCAAGTAGGCTTAATCGTTCTTGGTGATTGAGTGGTTTCTCTGGAAATGGGGGAATATACCTCTGGTGCTCTCACCTACTTTTTTATATACCCCCTTTTATTTGTCATCTTCTTCCACACCTCCTAGTTACATTTTCTTTTTCCCCTGGGCTTGTAGTATTTGCCAGTGAAACACACGGGTTTTTGCTTAGTAATTGGGGGTAATTCAAGACTGCAAATTGCTATGATTTTCATAGATGCTCACTCTCTGTAAAAGTGTATGAAGCTTAGGGCGCCTGGGTGGCTCAGTCAGTTAAGCCTCTGACTCTTGGTTTCAGCTCAGGTCATGATCTCAGGGTCGTGAAATCGAGCCCTGAGTCAGGCTCCGTGCTGGGCGTGGAGCCTGCTTGAGATTCTCTCCCTCTCCTTCTTCCCCTCCCCCCTCTTTCTCCCTCTCTAAAAAAACAAATAAACAAAAGAAGTATGAAGTGAAAAGAGTTTGGAGAGAAGAAAAGGGCACAAGCCTTGAACTTTGGGTAATATTTCTACATAAGGAAGAAAACAAGGCAAAGGAATGGCAAAGGCAACCAAAGGACAGGAGACCATGCTCTTCTAAGACCTCACAGCGAGGCGTCTTACACAGGCATGCACAGAGACTTTAACTGTGCTCTCTTCATTAGAGAAAGGCAGGCTTAAAAATGTTAGAACAAGCTTCACAAAAACATTCTTTCTTATTGGAAAGGTAACATTAGTTTCAGATCGACAATTTAAACAGATTTTTTATTGTTTTAATGTTGGACATGTCACAACAAGCTTCATAAATACTCTTCCCTGTTGGAAGGGGCGTTCCTATAAAATGGAAACTCTGGGGTGGCCTAACTGAATATGCCCTATAAAGAAAATACAGAAAATCTTCAAATAATGAGCAGATCTTACCTTCCAAGTACCTTATTTAAATTCTTGGGACCCAGGGAGGCAGTTTTGAGGAAGTTGTGTTAACACTTAAAAGCCACCTGGGTACCATATGATACAAGGAAGTCGCAATTCAGCAGAGCTAATGGTACTTTTGAAAAGTGTTTTACATCCTCCTGGGGCAGGGAGCTCAGACGTAAAGAAAATCTGGCTCAGGTATTTGTGGTTTTATAGCTGCCATATCTAGGAAAGTCAAAAGGAAATACAGGCAGTGTAGAAGAATTCTCTTTATATGTCAATATGCTTCAGAGTCCTCATTGCAGATGCGGAAACTGAGCTCCCTGAGAATAGATTCGTACTTGCCCGAAGACCTAACAAATCAGCAATTAAAAACAGGACTTCTAAGTCAGAAAAAGAAAGGCAAGGACTGTATGATATAACTTATATGCAGAATCTAAACAAGCTTAAACATGTAAAAAAAACAAAGTAAAATGGCAGTTACCTGGGGGGATGCAGGAGAGGATAAAATGAATGGTGTTTAAGGATATAAGCTTGTAACTAGTAGTAAATAAGCCACAGAGATCTAATGCACAACATAACAAATATAGATGGTAATATTGTACTGTAATTAGGTAATATGATAAATATTGCTATATTGACAATCATATCACAATATAGAAATGTATCAAAGTAACAGCTGTATGCCTTAAATTTACACATTGTTACATGTCAAATTTATTCAATAAAAAAAGCAAGACTTCACACAAATACATTTAAAAAAAACTTTGAAGTGTTTCTAGTATTGTTCACATGTTCTGAAGTTGATTAATTCATTAACTCCAGATATTTGGACAACTTGACTTTATGTGAATAGCAATTTGAAATTTAATGCATAGCTCCCTTCCCAGTATTCTACAATTTTGGCTCCAGAAATGAGTGTAATCTTGAAAGTCCCCTCACCATGTACTCTCTCACTGAAGTATAAGAAACATCTTTTTTTCTAATTCCTGGCCCAGATTCAGGTTGTAAAGATTTTCCAAACACCTGCATGAATATTAGCAAGATCCAAATCTGCTTAAGGGGCCTGGATGTTTTTGTCTAAAAAGAAAAAAAAATCATGTTTTCTCCACCAGATGCTGATCCAAGATCTGCTTCAGATATCACATATTCTTTCCAAAAAGGGCTTTCCTTCTTCTCAGAGGTGATTAGGAAAAGCTTGTGTGCTAAGGCTGATTGTGAGACTGTTAATGCTGTAAAGAAAGAAGGTATCGGCTCCCAGCTTTGTGGGAGAGGAGAGAAAGGAAATCTTTGGAATCTTTTGCAAGAGCGGAGTGATCAAACTTAACCTGCACAGGAGTGATGGGGGATAGGATTCCTTCAGACTTTCTCATGGAGGTAAAACCCCAAAGAGAATGGAGTTGGGGGTCCAAAGTTTAGACAGGGTATCTGAAAAGACCCAAGTCTTTTCACTCAATGATGTGATATTTAAATTGCTCATGAATACTCTTGGACATGCTTGGAGTTCCATGAATATGTAATGTCGCTCTGAATCTCACTCCTGTTAAACAGGGTCCTTTTAAATACCCTAACGAGCTTACTGTCACTTTTTCAGGACTCGATGCTGTTATTGGCTGACCATCAGTAGGACCTGCACTCCACATGCCTTTTCCCGAAACAGTGACAAGTTCACCATAAATCCTTTGCTCTCTCTTGTTTCACCCACTTATAATGACCAACAGCTTGTAATTGTGAGAGGGAGCTGGGCACTTGGAAGGCGGACCTTACAAAGTGTGTGACCTCTGACAAAGTTACTTAACTGTCCCAAATTTCAGCTTCCTCATGTGTGATGTAAGAGTAATTAATTACAGCGCCTACCTCATGGGTTTCTTGTAAATATTACACAACATAATGCAGTAATAATGCACTTAGCCCAGTTCTGGCATGAAATTAGGGCTTCATTTTTTAAAAGAAACTAATAACTAACATTTATTAAGTGCTTATTATTTACAACACAAGGTCCTTATCACTTCATACCCATCAACCCAGTTAATACTATTATTACCTCATTTTACAGATCATCAACCCAGTTAATACTATTATTACCTCATTTTACAGATGAGGAAGTAGAACCACCTGTTTGTTGGCAATCGAAAAGATAAATAATGTTGCTTTCTTCCTTTCCCAGGTTGGAAAAGAATTGAGAGATAAACATAGGATTAAGGCAGATGAGGCTCTAAATACTACTCGTATTATGGATAGAGGCAGAGAAGATGTCTTCAGATGTGCAGCCTTGCTAATCTTTTTTTCCCAGAAGACGATCTGCCCTCACACTTACAGATGTTACTGGACAATCGCAGGTCTCCTCGGGAAGAGAAGCAGATTACTACCTACTGAGCAGAGAGCAGGCCAGAAGGCTTCCTCTCCACAGGAAGTCAGATCTGAATAGAGGGAAGGCGAGACTGAACTGAGCATGCCTAGAGCCTTCCCTCAACCCATCTGGGAGGTAATGGCCTCTCTCATCAACACATAAGGCATAAGGATAAGATGTTAGGCTAATAACAACCCGCACAATATGAAAAATGGAAACTAGGGTCTACATAGCCCTCCAAATATCTTCACCATCATCATTATCATATTATTAGGATTCAATTTCTTACATAGATTTTGGACTATTTAGAGATTTGTTTTTTTAAAAAACCAGAACATTTATTCTATTTCTATCAGCTTTGGCAAGTTGTGTTCCTCTAGGAATTCATCAATTTCACATATAGTTTCAAGCTGGTTGGCATAAAGATGTTTATGTATCCTCTTATTATTTTTTAAATGTCTGTAATTTTTTAAATGTCTCAACAAAGCTTCCTTGTTTACTGCTGAGGTGGATACTTAGGTCATTGATTTTGTTTTTCAGCCATTCTTTTTTTTACTGTATGCATTTAAAAGTATAAATGTCACCCTAAGAATGGCTTCAGTTTCCATATACAAGTTTTGACTGGAATCCTCTCATTATCCTTCAGTTCAAAATATTTTCTAATTTCCATTTCCTAGTTCCATTTTTCTCACTTTCTTTTATATATTTCTACCCTAATTTCAGTGTAGTCAGAGAACATGAAACCTCTGAGTGATTTCCATCATTTGAACTTTTTCAAGAAAGCTTTATGGCCGAATGGCTATTTTGGAAAATGTTTTCTTTGGACATTGCATCCAATTGGCTAATCTTGATGCCTGGTCTGCTGTATTTCATTGACTTTTGTCTGTTTGTTAAAATATTCACTTCTTTCCTGCTTTGTCAAACATTATTTGACCATAGAGTTGAGAGTCCATATCTGGGCTCTCTAGTCTGTTCCATTGGTCTATATGTCTGTTTTTGTGCCAGTACCATCCTGTCTTGGTGATCACAGCTTTGTAATATAGCTTGAAATCAGGCAACGTGATGCCCCCAGCTTTGTTTTTCTTTTTCAACATGTCCTTGGCGATTCAGGGTCTTTTCTGATTCCATATAAATTTTAGGATTGCTTGTTCCAGCACTTTGAAAAATGTCATTGGAATTTTGATCGGGATGGCACTGAAGGTATAGATTGCTCTGGGTAGCATAGACATTTTAACTATGTTTATTCTTCCGATCCATGAGCATGGGATGTTTTTCTATCTTTTTGTGTCTTCTTCAATTTCTTTCATGAGTGTTCTGTAGTTCCTAGAGTATAGATCCTTTATACCTCTTTGGTTAGGTTTATTCCGAGGTTTTTGGTGCTATTGTAAATGGAATCATTTCTCCAATTTCTCTTTCTACAGTTGCATTGTTAGTGTATAAGGAAGCAACTGATTTCTGTGCATTGATTTTGTATCCTGCCACATTACTGAATTGCTGGATGAGTTCTAGTAATTTGGGGGTGGAGTCTTTTGGGTTTTCCACATAAAGTATCATGTCATCTGCGAAAAGAGAGAGTTTGACTTCTCCTTTGCCAATTTGAATACCTTTTATTTCTTTTTGTTTTCTGATTGCTGTTGCTAGGACTACTAGTACTATGTTGAACAATAGTGGAGAGAGTGGGCATCCTTGACGTGTTCCTGATCTTAAGGGAAAGGCTCTCAGCTTTTCCCCATTGAGGATGATATTCGCTGTGGGTTTTTCATGGGTGGATTTTATGAACTTGAGGAATGTTCCCTCTATCCCTATACTCTGAAGAGTTTTAATCAAGAAAGGATGCTGAATTTTGTCAAATGCTTTTTCTGCATCAATTGAGAGGACCATATGGTTCTTCTCCCTCCTCTTATTAATGTGTTCTATCACATTGATTGATTTGCGAATGTTGAACCACTCTTACATCCCAGGGATAAATCCCACTTGGTCGTGGTGGATGATCCTTTTAATGTGTTGTCGGATCCTATTAGCTAAGATTTTGTTGAGGATTTTGGAAGCCATATTCATCAGGGATATCGGTCTAAAATTCTCCTTTTTGATGGGGTCTTTGCCTGGTTTGGGGATTAAGGTAATGCTGGCCTCATAGAATGAGTCTGGAAGCTTTCCTTCTGTTTCTATTTTTTGAAACAGCTTCAGGAGAACAGGTATTATTTCTTTGAATGATTGGTAGAATTCCCCAGGGAATCCATCAGGTCCTGGACTCTTGTTTTTTGGGAGGTTTTTGATCACTGCTTCAATCTCGTTACTGGTTATTGGCCTATTCAGCTTGTCAATTTCTTCCTGTTTCAGTCTTGGGAGTTTATAGGTTTCCAGGAAGGCATCCATTTCATCCAGGTTGCTCAGCTTATTGGCATATAGTTGTTGATAATAATTTCTAATAATTGTTTCTATTTCCTTGGTGTTAGTCGTGATCTCTCCCCTTTCATGCATAATATATTAATTTGGGTCCTTTCTCTTTTCTTTTGGATAAGTCTGGCCAGTGGTTTATTGATCTTATTAATTCTTTCAAAGAACCAGCTTCTAGTTTCGTTGATCTGATCTACTGTGTTTCTGGTTTCTAATTCATTGATCTCTGCTCTAATCTTATTATTTCTCTTCTAATGCATGGCTTAGGCATCATTTGTTGCTTTTTCTCTAGTTCTTTAAGGTCTAGAGTTAGTTGGTGAATTTAGGATTTTTCTATTTTTTTGAGTGAGGCTTGGATGGTTATGTATTTCCCCCTTAGGACGACCTTTGCAGTATCCCATAGGTTTTAGACCAATGCGTTTTCATTCTCATTGGTTTCCATGAATTGTTTAAGTTATTTGATTTCCTGGTAGACCGAAACATTCTTGAGCAGAGTGATCTTTAGATTCCAAGTGTTTGAATTTCGTCCAAATTTTTCTTGTGATTGAGTTCCAGTTTTAAAGCATTATGGTCTGAGAATATGCAGGGAATAACCTCAATCTTTTGGTATTGGTTGAGACCTGATATGCAATGGAAAAAAGACAGTCTCTTCAATAAATGATGCTACGAAAATTGGACAGCCACATGCAGAAATGAAACCGAACCACTTTCTTACACCATACACAAAGATAAACTCAAAATGGATGAAAGACCTCAATTTGAGACAGGAATCCATCAAAATCCTAGAGGAGAACATAGGCAGTAACCTCTTTGACATCGGCCACTGCAACTTCTTTCAAAAGACATCTCCAAAGGCTAGTGAAACAAAAGCAAAAATGAACTTTTGGGACTTCATCAAGATAAAAAACTTCTGCACAGCAAAGGAAACAGTCAACAAAACAAAGAGGCAACCCACAGAATGGGAGAAGATATTTGCAAATGACACTACAGATAAAGGGCTGGCATCCAAGATCTATAAAGAGCTTCTTGGGCACCTGGGTGCCTCAGTCGTTAGGCATCTGCCTTCGGCTCCGGTCATGATCCCAGGGTCCTGGGATCGAGTCCCGCATCAGGCTCCCTGCTCAATGGGAAGCCTGCTTCTCCCTCTCCCACACCCCCTGCTTGTGTTCCCTCTCTCGCTGTGTCTCTCTCTGTCTCTGTCAAATAAATAAATAAAAATCTTAAAAAAAAAAAAAGAACTTCTCAAACTCAACACCCAAAAAACAAATAATCAAGTCAAAAAATGGGCAGAAGACATGAACAGACACTTCTCCAAAGAAGACATACAAATGGCTAACAGACACATGAGAAAATGTTCATCATCATTTGCCATCAGGGAAATTCAAATCAAAACCACATTGAGATACCACCTTACACCAGTTAGAATGGCAAAAATGGACAAGGCAAGAAACAACAAATGTTGGAGAGGTTGTGGAGAAAGGGGGACCCTCTTACACCGTTGGTGGGAATGCAAGTTGGTACAGCCATTTTGGAAAACAGTGTGGAGGTGCCTCAAAAATTTAAAAATAGAGCTACCCTATGACCCAGCAATTGTACTCCTGGGTATTTATCCCAAAGACACAGATGTAGTGAAAAGAAGGGCCATATGCACCCCAGTAGTACCCCATAGAAGCAATGTCAGCATAGCCAAACTGTGGAAAGAGCCGAGATGCCCTTCAACAGATGAATGGATAAAGAAGATGTGGTCCATATATTCAATGGAATATTACTCAGCCATCAGAAAGGATGAATACCCAACTTTTACATCAACATGGATGGGACTGGAGGAGATTATGCTAAGTGAAATAAGTCAAGCAGAGAAAGTCAATTATCATATGGTTTCACTTATTTGTGGAGCATAAGGAATAGCATGGAGGACATGAGGAGAAGGAAGGGAAAAATGAAGGGGGCAGGAATCGGAGGGAGAGACGAACCATGAGAGACTATGGACTCTGAGAAACAAATTGAGGGTTCTAGAGGGGAGGGACGTTGGGGGATGGGTTAGCCTGGTGATGGGTATTAAAGAGGGCACGTACTGTATGGAGCACTGGGTGTTATACGAAAACAATGAATCGTGAATACTACATCAAAAACTAATGATGTGTTGTATGATGACTAACATAACATAATAAAATAAAATTTAAAAAAATAAAAATAAAAAAGATTTCTTGATTTATAAAAAAGAAAAAGAAAAAATAAAATATTCACCTCTGATTATGGCTTTTGTCTATTTCCCCTTTTAATTCTTATATATTTTGAAGCTACGTTATTAGAAACATGTAAATCTAAAACTATTATATTCTTGATGAATTGACTATTTGATCATTATGAAATGTTTTTCTTTATTGCTGGTAACACTTTTCTCCTCAAAGTCTACTTTGTTTGTATAATTATAACATTTGTATAGCATTTGTATGACATGGATGTATATTTTTTCAGCTTTTTACTTTAAACATTTCTAAGCCCATACATAAAAGCTGTATCTTGTGTTCCAGATAGAGATATCCATAAAAATATGGGTATGATACAGACATAAAGATAGATCTATATCTACAACCCTTTCCATGTCTACATTTATGCCACTATTCTTTTAATAGTATAATAATTTATAAATATAAATATATTTAACAAACTTGTATGACAACATACACGATATTCTGTAGCCTGGTCTTTTCTACTTAAAATGTATCACAGAGGTCTCTCCCTATGGATGCCTATGTTATTTTTTCAATAAATGGTTATGACAATTTCTACCAAAAGCATAATTAAAAGAAGTCTGTTGTGAACATTTGTATATCTATTGCTTACATTTTATAAAGACTACTTTATCATGTGGTCCATCTATTCATCCACTAATCCACACTTCTGTCTGTACCTTCTATACCTGAACAGGGTGTGCATACTGTAAAACCTTTTTATCTCTGGGTAGGGTTGAATTATGGAGTTAAGAGGTACAGAATTTTCATTTTTTATTTTATATGTGTTGGTATCATTTAGGTGTTATAAAGTAAGCAAGAATTACTTTTGAAAGAAGAAAAACAAAGTTAAATGCATTGAAAAAGAACAAAACCAGATTCCCAGACCTGATCCTTAGATACCGTGTGTCAGTGGGTCTGCAGCCCAGACTCCTTTCTCGTCAGCTTGCCAACCCTCTCTCTTCTGTGTGTCCCGTAGACATTTCTGGAGCATTTAATAAGTACCAGACATCGAAAGGAATCCATTCCTTGCACTATTCCATTGACTGCTCACAACCACCCCATGAATCAGGTACTATTATGAACCCCATATGAGAAACAAGAAAACAAGAGGCACAGAGAAGGCAAATTCCCCCCAAATCGCCCAGTGGTGAATAGCAGAACAGGATCAGAGCTCAGAGTCTGACTCAAGTCAGACCTTGTGCCCTATGCATCTCCACCCAACACACACTGAAAAGAACTCATTATTTTCTCATTTTCAAATTAATCAACTCAAAGAAAATAAAGAGTGTCCACTATACGTCAGATAAGGGAGGAGGCAGACATGATCTATATAAAAATGAACAAAATAAAATACATTCCTTGACTTGAAGAAGTTTTCAGTCTACTGAGAAAGACAAAGCATTTTGTTACCACCTGACAAGGGCTCTGATAGGGGTGGTCACAAGGCATTTGGGGAGTACCCTGGACCATTTCTGGGGTAGGGTCAGGTTGCCAGGAAAGATTTCCTGGAAGAACCAATATCTAAAGCTGAGACCTGGAGATGAGCAAGAGTTAAGTAGACCAGAGCGCCCTGGAGATGTGGCGTGAAACAGTTGGGAGGCACAACCCAGGGCCAATGGTGGGAGAAAGGCATGCAAGTAAGGGACTGCAGGGGCAAAGGTCCCGGATCGGCCCCATTTTGGTTATGTATCATAGCAAGGGTTGCATTTCTAAAACCCAGATCTGATCATGTCATTCTTTTGCAAAGCTCCCTACAGAGAAATGTCCCAAGTCCTTAGCAGACGTGTCAGGACCCTCACAACGGGCCCAGCTTATTTGTTTGGTCTATTTCTACTACTCCACCAACCTGAATAACCCAGCGGCACCAGCCACAGCCTTGCTCGTGCTCTCCTCTCTGCCCTTCTCCCTTGTCGACTCAATGAATTTCCACCTCTTTTACGAAGTCCACTTAAATGTCACTTCTTCCTTGGGCCTCCAGATGAAATTGAATGTTTCTTCACCATCATTTCCATGATATCTTTCTTCATGCCTTAATGCTTCAACTATTACTAGTTTGTGTTTATGAGCTTCTCTCATCTGATGGATGTTGAGCCCCTTGACATCTCATACACTCCTTTACCCTTAGCCTAGTGAACTGGCTGGCCCTCGATGGGCCTTCCACAAATTCTTTTGTCATTGAATTGATCTGTCCTCTAGTTTTGCCAAAATTGGTTTGATATTTCTAGTTTCACGCTTTCCCCTTCAATTACAGCTAAACTTGTCAGTACGTGTGGCTCAATTTTCAGTTCAAGAAATATGGCTCGTATAATTTCTTTACAAATAAATATTTATAAAAAGGTTCAATTAAAGTGGGATCAAGGTAAACCTGTAAGCTTTCCTAGAGTAGAACTGCAGGAAAAACTGTAAGAAAAGCTTTGAAGTATAATAATTTAGCAGATATCCCACCTGCTGCTTTGGGGCCTGGGCGCTGGCACAAGAAGTGAAAGACCCCCCCAGAGTGCCCTCTGTAGATTAAGAGATTATTCATGGCCATTCTGCCAATTGGAGTCTCAGGGGGTGGAGCCCAGGAATCTGCATTTACAACAGTCCTCAACCTTAACTTTAGAATACACACTCCCTCAATTCCTGCTTTCTCCCAGGCGATGCTTATGCACCTCAAGTTCCAGAACCACTGCCAATAACCTTCCTTGGCAAAATAATCAGTCACATTTTCCCGGTTCAATTGCACTTTCCTGGGAAGTATAACCAAAAGTACATATTTTTGAATAACGTGAGAAATTCCGTCCAGGGTGCCTGGATGAAATCAAATGTGATAAATATATAAAAGTGTCAGTAATAACTTCAACATGAGGATACTTATAAAGAGCTTGAACTTCTAGTCAATTTCCATGTGAAAAACTGTAGTTATGAGCCAGAGAATTTGAAAAGAGATTTCATGCTAATTAATTATGCAGTTCTGGGTAGATATATTTGTAGATAGTACTATTTTAAAGTCATGATCCTGATTTCCTAACACATCCTTTTTGCATGAACGTTAAACTTAGTAGTTAATAATAATCGCCAGAAGTAATATAACACTAACTTTAAACATCTGCCTTCACAAGGAAGATGGCAAATGTCACCATATGTTACACATGGTTATTATTATTCCAAATCCTATTATTATTGCAAATTCATGTACCATGAATTAAATCATGTTCGCAAAATTGAAAATCAGAGTGCAGAAAAATACAAACATTTAAGACACATATATAACAGTTTTATTGTGTGGGCGGAGAGAGTGAAAGTAATATTAAAATGGTCTCCATTTGGCATATACTTAATAATATTAGTTTGTGGCAAAACGTACAGATGGTTAGAGTTTGGTGAATACAATAATGACAATTATCACAGCATTTGTTACCACCTGTGCACCCCAACCGTGCCAGAGCTTTCTATACATTATCTCTGGTCTTTATAATAACCATCCAAAGAAGGTGTCATTCCAACCTTTTTGGTTGAATAAACTGTGTAGGTAATTATCTAAGGTCACACAACTAGTTAGTGACAACACTAGTCTGAACCCAGGTCTGTCTGACCTCCGGGTCCGTGCTCTTTCTTGTTGAGACTAGACAGGAATCCATCAAAATCCTAGAGGAGAACATAGGCAGTAGACTGAAAACTTCTTCAAGTCAAGGAATGTTGACTTGCTACCAATGTGACAAACATAAATGTTATGTTAGTCACCATACAATACATCATTAGTTTTTGATGTGGTGATCCATGATCCATTGTTTTCGTATAACACCCAGTGCTCCATGCAGAACGTGCCCTCCTTAATACCCGTCACCGGGCTAACCCATCCCCCCACCCCCGTCCCTCTAAAATCCTCAGTTTGTTTCTCAGAGTCCATAGTCTCTCATGGCTCATCTCTCCCTCCAATTCCCCCCCCTTCATTTTTCCCATCCATAACATTCACTTAATTCTTTTAATTCTTCCCTTTCTGTATCCGTTTTGTAGATGAAAGATGGAAGCTTCACGGTGTGAAGAAACTTGCCAAAATGACTCAGCCCGTACACAGCAGAGTCAAGATATGAGCCCCAGTTGTCCAGGCCAGGATCCTCACTCCTGGCCGTTTAATACAGACTCCGCAAAGAGAAGGTGCTGTTGAGCTGGGCAAGAACCGCGTCCAGGCAGCACTTTGGGCCGAGCCAGACTACAGCTGGGAATGGCGAATGGTCAGGTTCAGCCCCACCGCAATGAGAAGTACAAGCTCTTGGGGAATGGACAGGATTTCTGGGCTAGGATTAAGGAAACAGCTGTTAGAGAACACAGATCTGTAGTAGAACCAAAACCCAGAAATGTATACTGTTCTTCCAGCAGTACCTGGCGTCCCTGGTTAAAAGTAGAGAAAATGGATGGTTGATGGAGTCTGGATTTGAGTTTTGCTGGAAAGTGGCCAAGGACAAGATGGACAAGGAAGACAAAGTCTGGAGAGAGACTGGTTTATAAAATTCCTTCTTGAGGTCTAGGCTGAATAGGGAGGTGGCAGAATCGGCAGGGGGAGGGGAGGGTGTATCTAGAGAGAGCAAGGAGAGGGGTAACAGGTACCAGACAACTCTATGAGGCTGAACTGCAGGTATCCTGGCGGGAAGAGAGGAAGAGACCTAGAAGAGTATTAGCCTGTGTCACAGAGAGTAGGATGGGTATCCAGACCGCATCTTATAAGGCATCCGAGAGATAAGTTAGAAACAAAGATGAAGTCAGTTTAATAGGCTTCCTTTTATCATTAAATCTGGGGGAGAAGGATACAAGCTGGAGGCTGCTACTCACTTCTTACCTGACCCACCATTCTCATGAGATCCTTAAAAACTCTGATCAAAGATCATTAAAAAAATTCTAAATTCCTCCAGGTAACAGATTGCTTTCTCCGAATCACTCATTTTTTTTTTCTAAAATAGGGAGAAGAAAAATAGTTAAAATTAGCTACCTTTTTATAATGCATTTGCTGGAACTAATTAGTAATTATTTTTTAACATAAGCAGTTGGTGTGAGAGTGGTGATAATATATTTACAACATAAACTTAGCATCATTAATAAGATTGTCATTTCTATGTGGAGGCAAGACTGTCAGAAGCTGTCCCCTTTATGGCGGAGAGTTGCTCTTTTGGTTCTAGAGTGGAAGATGGTAGTTAGAAAATTCTTAAGAAATACTCCTGCAATAATAATGTATGTCACGGTATGTATTTGAAGAGCTGTAATGTGTACATTTTTTCAAGACTTTCCAAAAAACAAGTGAAGAGTTTTTATCCTAACAGCTAAAGCTCGAGTATTTTAAACACTTATCAACATAAAAATGTGACTTCTTTACAATAAAATACTGACATGGATGGAAACTCTTTGATTCTCTGATAATAAATGTGTCTTTTCGTATTCATTCTTAAGTAGCCTAATATTAGCCTTTTCCCTTCGAAATTCCCATATTTGGATTCAGAGTGAGACTTTCTTTTCACTTCTCATTTATTCAATGTTGGCACCAAACTCCTTTCTGTCAGCTTGATATTCAGCTCTGGTCTGACCTAATTCTGCTCAGGCAGTGAACTCACTCACTCCCCATGGCTGGGCAAAAGGAGAAAGACATGGGAGAGAGGAGAGATACCAAA
Organism: Phoca vitulina; assembly: GCF_004348235.1. Lineage (NCBI taxonomy): Eukaryota > Metazoa > Chordata > Mammalia > Carnivora > Phocidae > Phoca > Phoca vitulina. Next base: position 62,147,329 of record NW_022589708.1, on the reverse strand, counting down.
TCTTTCTCATGTCAGGCTGTTCTAGGTCATTGGCCTAATTGAAGTACTCTGATAACATTCCCTGGACAGTTTGAAGAGCTTCCTTAGTTCACACTGCGCTGTGATTGAGCTTAACTTGACCCATTCATCCTCTTCCCCAGGTATGCAGAGGGACCTCTTCTGGTAGAGAGGGGTCAAGAAGGGTGCATTATTTTACCCCGTCAAGTTGGCAATTCCTAATCCATGTATGTAATTTCCCAAAGCCCTTCCAAGCATTGGGATGTCTGGTGGTACTTGTGAGTCCTGGTTGCTGTTGTAGACATTTCCATCATCATCATTTATGCTGTGGCAAAGCTCTCGTGTGTTTCAGTAAAAAGAAGATCGTCCTCAGGTTTTATCTTCCCTTGACACTATGCTTTTTCTCCCTCTGCTTGCTGATGTGATATTTCCAACTAACCACCATCACCACAAGAGTATGGATCTTCAGTTGTAGCAAAAACTCACAGCACAGTTGAAATTTCCGTAATACAACTCAGATTGGGGAAAACATAGTTTAGCATTTTTTTCTATAACTGATTTCATTTTGTTCTAGGACTCCATTCCCAAAGATGGCCCCAGAGCATAACTTTGTTCTACTAGAGACTGTGAATTGCCTATCTAAAGCCCATTCTCCCCTTCTTCCCTACTAAAAATACTCCAATTTTGTCCCAGTCACAAAACACCCAACCGAAATTTATGCTTCCCAGCTTCCCTTGCATGTAGGTATGGACCTGTAACTAGGTTCTGACAAGTCTGGTGTAAAAAGAAGTACTGAGTGTGGCTTCCAGAATAGCCCTTTAATGTAGGATAACTTAACTTGGAACTTGGAGCATACCCTTTACCCTCCCCCACCTTACTCCAAATGGCTGCCTAAAATGTTTGCCCTCTCATATCACTTACAGTATGACTTGATTCTGATACATTATTTTGAATTGTGATGTTTTTATTTTGCCACTCTATCTTGTTTCTTCAATAAGAAAACATCAAAAGCAACTTAAAGTCATGGACTGCTTTTTCAAGCTGGGTCGTGTGTGTGTGTGTGCGTGTGTATGTGTGTACGTGTGTGCGCGTGCGCGTGCACTTGGTTATAAAAATGAAAAATGAAACAATCCCTGACATGAAGAAGTGTATCACAAGGATAAGACGTACTTGGTGGGAATATTAACAGAACATACACAAGGTAGATACAGATACACTGATACATAGAAGTATGTAGATATGATATAGACATATTTTAATCCAGTTTCAAATAAGTATCTTACACTGGACTGTAAATTATCACTTTCCTCCCTTATACACTCAGTTTCAGCTGTTCCTGTGTTCAGAACTGAAATTCTCAGAAAGGATAAGATGGGGAAAGGCCCCTCACCCTTTGGAACTGTAAAGAATTGGTAATCCCCTGCTCCCACTATCTGCTTAGAGAGGACCCCTCATGACCACATATGAACCCATGCCAGGCAGACAGAAGATTGCTCCCTCTATGCTATGTCTGAGGACTTCGTCTCCTGCTTAACAAGAACTACTGGGCAAGTTATCACAATGATACCCTAAGTGACAAAGGAAATCATTTAAAGATTCATTAAATGCAAATCCTTTTTAACTTCAAGTGTCTTCAAAATACAGACACCACATAGACAGACACGGGTCTAACTATCTTTGTACCATTTCTACAATATACATAAACCAAAGAAAGTGTCTATGATACCATAATAAAGTATCCTGACAAACTTCCATTTACCATTTAAAAATGCTCATTCTGAAAGCTGTTAATACAGTAATATTTCTAGGGACCTGGAACCTAACAGAAAATGTTTCAAAATTAGAGCAGCATAAAAAGAGTGGTATTCATAATAAATATAATTTATATCACAAATAACAGTGAACTCACAGGTTATCTTCTCAGTGGTTCGACCCTCGGGATAAAGTAGAGTCCTGCTGTAAATTGCCCGGCTCGTTAGTAGTTCCTTGAAATGGGTGAGTGATTGGAGAGTGGGACCCTCTGAAACAACCTTCTGAAGCTCGTTCGTTATATTGTGATATGTGTGCAGGTGTTGTAGAGACACCAGCGACCTACCCAGTCAGGCTTCCCTTCCGAAGTGCAGAGTCATGGCCGGGAAGTGGCTGCCCTGGTTTCTATGCGGGTCCACGCTGGCTCAGCTCCAGGTCAGGCATGTAGGCAGGAGTGCTGTGTGATACTCAGGCCCTCGGAAGCCTGCCTGTGATCTTCCAAGCTCTCTGTCGCCCTCCATCCTCTGGTTGGAGCTGCAGGATCTGAGGCACCGGGGGATGACACCACAATATAGAAAGAGCCGGGGTCCCTGAACCACTGTGCAGAAGGCTGTTGGCAAAGGACTCACCCTAGACGGATGTTTAAGCAAAAAATAAACTTTGTGGTAAACCAGGGCGATCTGGGGTCTTGCCTGTTATCACAGTTAGCGCTGGCGTAATTGACGTGGCAGGTCGTGGTATATCAGCCACGGGGGACCCTTCCCCGCTCAGGGCTGTTCTTTTCCTTTCACTAACAGTAATTGACGAGAAGCCTCTTTTCATGACTCCTTCCCCATTTTTTGGTTCTTCACATTTTCTCTTTGACATTTTCCCTATAACTTTTTTTTTTTTTTTTTTTGCTTGTAAACAAGAGAAATTTATTTCTCACAGTTTTGGAGCTCGGGAGGCTGGAAGTCCAAGATCAGGTTGCCAGTATGGTTGGGTGAGGACCGTCTTCTGATTGAAGCCTTCTATCCTCACATGGTGGAAGGAGTAGAACATCTCTCTTCTGAATCACCTGCCAATCCGTTAGAGTTTGAGTCTTGGTTTTCTTCTTACAGAGGCTACTGCTGCCAAGGGCTGAGTTCGGGAATGCAGGAAGTGGAAGGAGAAAGAGGCAACGGACACAGTCTCCTGAGGGTGTGCTCTCCCTCACTGTCTTCCCTTCAGCATCGATGCCTCTTTTCCACCCAAGCCCCGGCTGTCATGCCCTGCTGAGGTCAGGAGGGAGGCCACATTGCAAGAGTGGCTCCTGGACTCTTTCTGGAAAGGACAGAGCCAGGGGCTTGTTGCATAAAGAGCCCTGAGGACACCCAGGAAACCAAATCTCATTGTGCTCATGATAAGATGGTGTTCAAGGTCTCTAACTTACAATTTTCTTTTTTTTTTTTAATTCCCCTGATGTTCCCTGAGGCTATGCCAATGAATAATGACCATTTCAAATTCCTCCAAGGAGAATCAATCACTGTACAAACGGTAGCTGTTCCTTCACATAATATCCCTGGAACGTGCATCATGGCAACGTTCTCATTCCATGTCATTAATAGGAAACTCACTTGAGAAACCAACACATTTTACTGCCTCTGTGTTGTGTTCTTGAGTATGTAACAAGTTCAGGACTCAGAATGGGCTAAGTCCACTCCAAAGTGTGCCTGTGAGCACACGTGTGCATGTGTGCATGAATGTGAGTGTGCTCCTATTCACTTCAACGCCAAGCGGTCTACACTGGGGCCTGAAAACTGCCTCTTGGGGATTGAACCCGAGTGGGTTATGGATCTCTAGAAGAATTTGACATGAAAAGTCAGAAGTCTTTGCTCTTGTTGCTGCTGTTTATTCACAATCAGAGCAATGTTGTGTTTACACGGTCACAGCGTGGATCCCAGCTCCAACATTTACCAGCTGTGCAATTTGGATATAGTCCTTAACCTCTCTGTTCTTCAGTTTCCTCTTCTGAAATATGGGAATTGTAATGATACCTACTTCATATGGTTCTGTGAGGATAACATGAGATAAATGTAAAATCCTTAACAGGGAACTGTAATAGTAATCCCCAGTTTATATTAGCTACTACTAATAATTTTAAAAAGAAGATTGCATCCTCTACCGAGAATACCATGTTCACCACAAAAGACCTCCCCTGCCCCCCCGCCGACTTGCGCCTTCCCTAGGTCCTCACAAGCCTATCTACACTTTCCCATCACTGCACTTAGGACCCTTGCTTGTACTGCTGTTTGCATGTCCATTCTTCCTGTTTCTTTTTCTTGTATCCCCAGTACTCAACATAACACCTAGCACATGGCATGTTGAACCCCATGAGATTTCTGCTTTCATAGATTAAAAACTCAAATGTTGGCACTTTTATGTGGTTCAACCCAGAGTGGGTGTTTAGTAATATCTGCTGATGAGGGAATGAATGAAAGATTATTTTTCCCCTACTGGCCTACTACTAGTCGACAGGTGTCATAAATGAAACCATGATTTTCACAAATACTAATTTATCTTCCTGGATACATGTTAATAGCTTTTTCATCTTCCAGTAGAATTTTGTTAAAAATACATTGTATCTGTGAGTTATGTTTTTTCATAAAATGATAGAGATAGTTCATAATATTGTTCTCAGGCAAACAGAAGATTTAAGAATTATCGAAGACGAGCACGCACACACATTCACATATATACTCCCATACACACTTTGGAATGAACTTACACCATTCTGAATTCTAAACTTGTACCTACCCATCACTGTTCATTCCCTACTGAACCAGCTCAAAACACTATAAGAAGTCCCATAACTAATCAGTATATTATCTGGAGGCCAAATAATTTTCCTATCCCCCAGTCCTACTCCCAGACCCAACCATCTATTCTAAAAATGATTATTGTGGTTACACAATTGACTCCAAATGTGATGAACAACCATAGAACAAACAACACATATGAGATGTTTGTGTCTCATATTTTATATCATCAAGGAATGACCCAGATCATCCGTTGATGATTCCCTCTTTGGGGATCTTCTCTGATCAAAGAAGCAAAACTGGAACATACCACAGGCATTGGGGTTCCCAACCCCTCAGGTAAAGAATGTCACATTTTGACCAACATCATGCTGAGGACCAGCCCTCTGAGGCAGGACATGACTTGTCAGGAGTCAAGAAGCTCTGTCCCTTGTCTGATGGTGAGCAGACAGGAGCCTTGACCACCAGCGTGTTGGGTGACCGAATCAGCAAGCACAAATCCAAATGTTGGGGAGGCAGGAAGATCACATAAGTAGGAAAAGGAAGCTAAATGTGAAGCAATGAAGAATAGTGAGGAGTGTGACAAAGTATTCTGTAAAAAGGCAGCAGACGTTCAGTTCCACGCTGGTCTATGAAGTCAATGTTGCCAGATTTTAGGATTTTTAAAGAGAAGTTGGAAATTTGGATGTTTGTGAGAAATGTCCTGGCTCTTGAGGCACTGCTTGTATCCTACACAACATGGTGGAAGGCAGACCGGACCTGCGGTCACCAGTTGCGACTCCCACCTGAGACTGCAAGCCACGATACCTTATGCATACCAGGCACTCAGAAATGGAAAGAGAGTTCTGTGGTCAGAATGTTCAAAGAAAGCTCTAATTTTAAATACTTTCACTTAACATTCCTGAAAATACTCTGACACATGTTGGAACACATGTCTCAATTTTTAATTTGGAAAATACAGCTTGAATCTCTCTAGTTAGCATTTTGGAGCTCCTTAAAAGTTAGTAGTAGTCCCACCAGGCTGAGAAGGAGAGAAGAAACAGGCCTACATACTAAAGGGTGAAAAGTGCCAGACAATATGTTTATTTTAGGGAATAAGGGATGTTACACTCTGCCTTAGTTTTCCAGCTCTTGATGCACATCTCCTCCCATTTGACTAGCTCATGTCTCTCGAAATTCAAATGCTTTGGCTCTGGTATGAAGAAATTATATTTGAGTCATTCTCAGAGGTCTAGTTCATGATGACGGTACCACATCCATTGGACAATGACTACTCCTTTCTAAACGTTTTAGTCCAACATCAGCAAAGCCTACCTTCCAGCCTGAAATTCTTCCAGTCCACTAATCAACAGATAACATTCCTAACTTTCCTGAGATACACACACACACACACACACACACACACACACACACACTTACACACCTTCCCCGTGACAGAACACACAGCTCGGCTCCGGTGTTAGCAGCACAGTGAACTTATCAAGCAGCCAAGCGGGTGGCAGGGAAACAGAGGAACCTGAGGAAAGCTTCATCTCCTCTTTGGCTCCCACCCCCAATTAAGGAGTCCGGGCTTTTAAGGTCTACCACATTTCCATGTGGGGACAGAAACATAATTTGATAAAATGTACCCTTTGGACAGGAAATGGGAGGGTCGTCCATCGGGGCTGGAGCATATGCAGGATAATAATGACCCTGTCTTTGCTGGTGTCAAACCTCTATTTGTTAACTAGCTCACAGAACAGACACAGGGCACTGTCTTTAGACACTGCCCGCTATTGAGGAGAAGAAACAACAACAACAAAAATATCCTGTCAAGCCACCCAAGTCAGATAATTACCCTGGCTGCAAAACATCCAGGCACGGAGCACTGGAAACCTTTTAGGGGGTCCTTTATCATGCCCTGCCTTTTCCAGAATGAGGCTAATTTGCTCCTATTTCAGCCAGCTCCGGCACAGAGAGCAGGCGAAGGAGAGAGCAGAGAATGAACCGTCAGCGTTATTGAAAAGATTCATGATTAGTCACACTCACTCACAGGCCAGGCCCTTGCCAGACACCACACCACTCATTAGCAGACCTGAGAACTGGCGTGCCTCCCACAGCTGAGCAACAGCTCCAGGCCTGGCAGGCCCCCAGGGACCCACAAAGCCCTGTGTTCTCCCACACCCTGCAATGAGAAAGGCCAGTTTGGGCAAGCCTGGGTGCAATTGGCTCCCCAGATGCTAAGTGAACCTGTTTGTTTTATGTTCTGTGTTGCTTAAAATATTATTATTCAGGAGCTCAGCTGGTGTGGAAATCCAGGTAACATCTCTTCATGTTACACTGAAACAGTTACCTGACTGGGGCTGCCATTTTCTGCCCAGGTTCCCGCTGAAGCACCCAAGAGCCGGGCCCGTCTGTGGTTTGTCATCCTCCCTCGTCTCGTATTCAGCTACAGCTGTGAGCCCTGCTCTTCCCAGAACTGGAAACATTTCTTCTCCTTGTCTGAGTAATACCAGCAATTATAACTTAAATTTACAGTGCTGGCCATTGGAGGGCTCAGGGCGTTGAAGACTAATCCAACTCATTTGCAGGAGAGACAGGGTGGGCAGATTGACTACAGTTCCCATAGTAACAGGGAAACTGAGGCTGGGGGGCAACAGCACTTACTCAGAAGCATAAAACAAAGAAGAAGAGCCTGGTGCCTGCTTTTCTGTTCATGTTTACTCTGTTCATTCCAACTACAATTCCATAGGAGAAGACACCATTTCTAGTTAGGACAGCAAACCATTTTCCCCTTAATGAAAGCACCACTCTCAGTGTTATAACTCCATAAAGCTCAACCAAAACTAACCAAAGAGATCTGGCTTCTGTTCACATGCCCTCCATCCTCCACAGGGGATCTGAAAGCAGAGGACATGGGGCCAGGACATCATAAGTGATCACAACAGGCACTGGATATGATGGTGCATTGTACCAGACGTGAGAGCAATGTGGAGCCCTGATGGGCTCCGGCAGAGAGGAAATTATCATGGGAAAGCCTGACTCCAGACCAGAGCTCGCATTACTTGGTATACACTGAGATGCGTATTAGCTTAGATTGTTGGTGCCTGCAAAAGTGACTCTGGCCGTAGAAGAAATTAAAGTGGTTAAGAATGATCATGAACAATGTAAGTATGACTCAAAGCATCACATTCCATTTCTTGAGGCTAGAGGTGCCCCCACTCTGGCTTCATGGAGGTGTTCCCATGCTGACCCAAGGGTAAGGATAAGGCCCTGGGAAATTCCTATGAGTTTCTAGAATTTTCCAAAACTCCCTGCAAAGCTACTAGACAGTACTTCATTTAAAGGAAGCATGTTGGCAAACTCAGAGATTTTGTGTAAAGGCCATTTACCACGATGGACTCCCAGTACTGTGCACTCCTGGTCCTCCAAAGTGGGGGGCAGTGGGCCAGAGGGAATGTGAAGGGGCAGAGGCCATGCCTGTCACTCAGTGTAATCTGGGGGCAGGGGGACGACTGCCCCTTCCCTGTGTGAGTCACCCGTGCCTCTCCCATTCACTGTGCTCCTCAGTAGAAAGAGGTGGAGCCTAAGTTAAAGGAATACCTTACTTGACCCCAAAAGGAACTTGCTCAGGAGTCACTCAGGTCTCCTGCAGCCTCCCCACCCCCACCAAGTCCGGGCTGTCAGCCAGGATAGCTATTCGCGACCACCGTGCCCAGCGACAGCCTGACCTTTGTGTACACTGCCAGTCTAGGTGCAGTCCACCTCCGAAAGCATGCATACGTGCATACAGAAGGAAATAACTTTGCCTCCAATCTTTGCATTATTTGCTTCCAGAAGGGAAATTGTAACAATAGCTGACAATTTGTGCATACTTCTGCCAGGTACCATCTTAAGTGCGTTGACTCTGAAAGCTCTTCCCACAAGTCTATGAGGAAATATTTTCCTCATTTACACAGGAGGAAACTGATATACAGAGATTTCCCAATCACACAGCCAAGAAGTGGCAGGGCTGGGATTTGAACCCAGAGTTCAGTGTGTTTAACTCCTGTGCTTTTTAAGAAAGAATGATATGATTCCATGTGGAGACGGGTTCTTGTGTGTCCGGTGTACTTCTGAGTGTTTGGGAATACCTCTCTCTTTGGTGACATGAAAAGGTGCATGGAAAGGCAACAAAGATTTGGGGAAATAAGGCCAAGGGGAAGTTCAGCATAATGGTCAAGAACAAGGGCTTTGAGAGCAATAGATCCCACTGGGGTCTACTGTCACTTACAGCTACGTGACCTTGGGTGGTTACTCAGCCTCTCGGAACCTCATTTTTCTCACCCATAAAATGGGAGTAATGAAGGCCTCTAGCTCCCAGGGTTCTTGGGAGGTTAAAAGGACCTGGCCCCCATAAACAGCACTGCACAGCGGCTGGCCAACAGTGAATGCAGAATGAATGCGGAACCAAAGAGCTGGTTATTAAATGTGATGAGATGAATAGCAGTTAAGGGAAGATAAAGTCTTTTTAAAAAAGATTTAGTGTCTACATTGTCTTCTTGGTTGTCAATTTTGTCATAGAGACTTAAGAAGGATAAATAAGAAATTTCCCTTAAAACGGTAATTTCGGAAAATAGCTCCCTCTCTTCTGGTTGCTGTCACTCATACTTCATCCCTTTCTCCCGGATCTGGTAAATAATTCATTGTTCTCATGGAACAGCTAAACCTGGCTCCCCCACATCTCGATTCCAAGCCTGGGGAACAGAGATGCCCCCATTACCTGCAGGTCTCCGTCGGACAGGGGCCTCTAGGCATTTGCGGCCAGACATCAAGCCTGCCTCTGAGGCTCTGGAGCAGGTACAGCTCTGCCCCATCCCCTCTGCTCATCCCCATCCGCTCCCTCGCTGCTCCTCACAGCTCGGCAGCATGTTGGCAGGTCGCTGACCAAGAGCCTGGATTCCTCACACAGGTCCCTTCACTATAATAACTGTATTTTCTGTTGCGGTGAAGAGTAATTGCATTAATTTGGGCAGCATTTGATCCTGACCATACTAATTGCCTGATCCGATTGAGGCCTCTGTGAGGTCAGGGGCAGAAATGAGTAGAGCAGTCAGACAGATGTCCTTGTCCCATGGGCCTGGCCGTCACGTTCTTGCGACGCATGCCCCCAAGACCCTCCTCCTTCGTATACAACCCTCTGGAGGGTGATGTGGTTCAGTGGGCGGAGGAGCAAATCAGGGAGCCCCGGGGCGTGGGGGGACCACAGTAGAGCTGGCAGGGAACGAAGTTTGACTGAATGTCACAACATATGCACATGCAGATGGTTAAACAAGAACGGATGCAAGCACAGGCTATTGGTGACATCTATAAATACGTGTGTGTGCACGCGCGCACGCGTGCGCACGTGTGTGGTGGGGACTGGCAAGTAGGAATTAAGAGTTTTACTCTGGTAACATTTCAAACTGTTCATGGTTTAAAAGTCACATGTCTTTGGCAAACAAGCAGTTCCAGTAGTCTTTATCAAGAGTAAATTATGTGGGTATGTTGCTTATCTAAAAGTAAATAAGAAACACAGATGACTGCCTTTAAATGTCTAGCGAGCTCTATTTTCCCTTCTTTCTGCAGATAAAATTAAATATCGACATAACATCGAGATTTGCCAGCAGGATGCACAAAAGGACAGCAGGAGGGGGACATGGGGGTTGATACCTTTAAAAATATCTTCCTCTATCATCCTTCCCCTTGTCCTCACTGGTCCCTTGGTCCTGGCATCACTGCTCATCCTTCAGACATGAAACTGAGCGGCTGTTGCAAACACCAGACCCTGTCTCTCTCGCCCCGCCATTTCCTGACCCCTGACAGCAAACCTAGAAACAGAAAGTTGCTCACATGTGGAGGGCACCTAGAAATTCAGCTCTGCTTGTAAAACACTGACAAAGTTGACGTCCATCCTCAGAGACACGGCCTCTGCCACTTCAATGTGCAGGTGTCCCTTGGGGTTGGCCTTTGATGAACCAAACTGCCAAGCTGGGAGGAGGACTTCATTTTGACTAGTCACCCAGGGCCTGCCAGGAGGAAAAAGTGCTGAGATTTTGAGAACAATAAGTAGCAGTCAGGCATAAGGACTTAGGAGGGCAAAAATTATTGCCCTCCTTAGAAGCCCAGAGTAGATGGTTCTTGACTGTGTCTGTTCTCATGTTATTGCTCCAACAGGAGGTGATGGGAGGATCTCCTCCTTCACTGATATTCTGAAGGTTCAGTTTGTGTGTGAGGATAAGGATCTGTGGGCCAAGTGAGAAAGGAAGTCCTAAACACCCAATAATTTTTAAATTATGGGTTATGACACATTAATGACTCCCAGGATGGGGAAAGTTTCCATTGGGTTGTATGATTCAGCCTCATAAGAGAGCCCAATGCCTTCAATTTGAACCAAGTTGGTTCTCAACCCACTAATCCTCTAGAGTCCAACCAACTCCTTCCAAGCGAGAGGTCCTCCCAAAATGTGGGATGAATCACCATTACAGTACTGATACAGTAAAGGGAGTAAGTCTTGCTGTACTCCATGGAGCCAGCTGAGAGTTTCAGGTTAAGGCTTAAAGGAGGATGAGGAATAGAAGAGCATACCTATCCTCCATATGTAGTTTTATGACACTAAGAGAGACTTTATACTTGAGTCCTCAGACCTGAAAAGGGCTGTCTCTAATCGCATGAACACTGCTGGCTTGTTCCTTTTTATAGGCTGTTAAAGTAAGTGAAAAGTCAGTTCAACGGGAGCTCTGTCAAGTGGGTATAGAATGTGGTAAAGGAATTCTCACGGTACGAACTGGCGCGGCAAAACCAAATCTCCGGGGCTTACCGTGAAATTCAGCACCATCTTGGCACTTTCTCTGTCTTCTTCACCTGCTTCCATGCCTGCACGGTCCTTGTTCATGCTGATGTCCTGTAGGTGCTGTCTCAGGCCTTGTCTTCCTACTCCATACACACTTCCCGGTGTGGAGGGTTTCGTTTACCATATGCACACTCTGGCAATGTCCAAATCCAGATGTTTAGTGAACACTTGATAAACGTCAATGAAGAACCTACCATGGGCCAGGCGCTGGGCCTAGGGAAATAAATAAAACATGGCGTCGGCTGTCGAGGTCCACATATACTTTTATACCTGGATACTTGCTGAATTTTTTTTACTCAAGTTTAGAGTAATAATAATAGCCAGAATGATTTTTTTCAAATCTGCTAATATTTGTTGAGAACCTACCTATCTACTTCGTGTCAGCTGCTCGACACAAGGCATTTTCTGGCTCACCAGAGTGCTCACTCACGGGCCAGGCGAGTCTCCGGTGCCCATTCTCATCCAGCCTGACAGCCAGGCAGTGACCAGTGGACATGGACCAGGTCACATCTCAATAATGTGTTACACATCATTCTAGCACTGATCCTAGGGTCGTGGCGCTTCTCATCTGACTTTTATGATAAGAAATGTAAGATGTTGGCAGATAATAGTTTAAACTTGAACTAAACATGTCTTATCTCTTCTCTCTTAAGCTTCCAAATCAGTGGAGTACCCCAAGATTGAGAATTGAGTTCTTTAAAAAAAAAAAAAGCTACCTTTTGCAACGAGTTCCCTGAGTGAATCAGTGTTCTCAGTATTATGTAATTAGAACAAATATACATGTATATTGCCTCCTCAGCCTCATACCCTTCTGCTCCCCTCCCACACACCCTACACCCGACGCGCAAAATCACCCACTCTTCCTTCATTTCAATCTTTGCTTATACACGCTGTGTCCTCCAGCGGAAGGCCCTTTCCCTCCTCACCTTCCGTGGAAGCTTCCTTCTGGGCAGCCGTCCTGACCTCTCCAGGGCGAGGTAGGATGTATGTTCCCATATCTGTGTTCCCACGGAAATGCTTTCCCAGCATCCCCCTCATCGTGGCAGTTTTTTGTTTACATGTGTGAGTTCCTAGTTGGGAAGAGTGGTAGTTTATTTATATCTGTTTACCTAGCGGCTACCCGCTGCTGGCTTATAATATGTACTTAGCAAATGCATGTTGAATGAATGAATGAACGGATAAGCCATTTAAATGAGAACTTGGATTTAGTCCTTGAAGAATTTGAGCTTTCACATTTGTAAGATGTCTATGCTTGATATGCCATGGCTCCCGAGCCTCCGGTACCGCTTTAACGAATTGCCTCATTTAATCCTCCAAAACCAGCTCCATGAGGTAGGTGGAATAATTATGTTAATTTTTCAGATGAGGAAACAGAGGCACAATGAGGTGATGTAACACGCCTAAGTTCCCACAGCTAGAGAAAGGCAAAGCTACACTTGGATCCCCAAATCCAACGCCCTGTATCCCCCTCCGGATGCTCCCCCCTGCCTGTACAGAGAAAGTTGTATGCAATTGGACAGCTTGATGATGCAAAGTCGTGATGACTAGCTTCTAAAACAGATGCATTTGGGAACTGGTGAGGGATCCTCCCAGAGTGTGGCAAATTTTAAGTACTGATTCCATGTTGTCTCGGGCCATTGTCCTGCCACTGGGGCTTACTTCTCAGTGTGCCTGTCTTTGGAAAGGAAGAAGAGGAAGAAACATGAGCTTTGGGGTCACAGAATCCTCACAAAATGAGAAGACAGACTTTATCATTCACTGGCTGAGTGACCTTCTCTGGATCTGTTTTACCATCCTTAAGATGAGTCCATAACCAGGGTAACATTGGTTGATCCTGGTGTTTGTAAGAATAAAATAAATATGTATGAAGAACCAAGTATATTCACTGGCTTTTTCTCTCCATGCTAATTATTTGATTCTAACGTGCTATAGGTTTTGAAAACCAAGCTTGTTAGAATCGCGCCTTAAAAATCTACGGCCATACCACCCCGAACGCGCCCGATCTCGTCTGATCTCGGAAGCTTAGCAGGGTCGGGCCTGGTTAGTACTTGGATGGGAGAATCGTGCCTTAAAAAAGCATAAACAAGGTCCTGATTGTGCCATTCTCTGCATAAAGCCCATAGCTTTAGAACGTATCTGCTCCTGGCAGTGACATTGGCAGCCCTGGAATCTTCTTCACTTTCCTCCGGCTTCTCGTCCATCTTCCAGACGGACACGGTTGGGTTCCGGATAAGTGAGGGATGCCGGTAGTCAGGAGTCTCACGTGGCTCACCGCTGGGTGGCAGCACACCACACTTCCTTTATGGCCACTCTTCTACGTAAGTGGAGCTCCACTTAGGAGCCCACCCCCACTTCTCAATTTCCTCCATTGCTTTTGATGCAAATGATCGGTTGCACTTTTAGGTAATAGCAAATATTGTTTGTGTGTGTGTTTTATGCACTCATTTAGGATGACATGGAGCCTCTCCAAAGCCAAACTAAGCACATTTCATTAGACCATTTTCACTGGGAGGTTTTTCTTACACAAAATTATCTACAATTAAAAACATAGAGAAATTTTCTCAGTGTGGCACAGCTTTTTAAGAGATAGGGACAAAACCCTTATGGAAAAAGCAATTTATAATGCCAGTAATTTTCTACCTCTGTCCTGCTATTATTAAGGATAGCAGTTTTAAAAGGAACTCTTAGCTCTGGTCTCTCCGCTCAGGCTGTGGGCTCACATAATGGCCTGTCTCTAACTTGAGCCCATTGCCACGGGAGTAATTATGCCAACACTCAGAAGGACGATTTGCTACAGAAACAAAGAAGCAGTTGGGTTCAAAATGAAAAATAATCTCTATGAGCATGAGGGAAAGAAGCATGATGAAGTGGGGAGGGCCCAGAGAGCACTGTTTTATGTGGAAGAGTGCTGTGAACAAAAGTTTTGAAATAAAACATCAGAATAAGATGATAGCATGTGTGAAATAAATGAGATAATTTTCTCGATGCCCCCTTTCCCTCTCCCATATTTTTCAATCACAGTGCGTGGTCAGATGGTCCCAAATAAATAGCTCTTTACAGCCCCTGTGATATTTCCTGTACCAAGCGTTCCAAGTGAATAATTTTAATTTCATAAAATCCTGGAAAAGAATCACAGACTTCACGGCCATAAACGTGACCTGGGAGTTCATCTTGTCCCATTCCTCCGTCTTCACGAAGGTTCAAACCAAAACTTTCCCAAGATCAAAATCTACACTGGAAATATCGCGAAGTAATTTTTCTGAGGCCCAGGACAAAGGACAAGGCCACTGACAAAGCTCCCTCCGTGTAAAGGGTCAAGTTTTTTGTCAAGGAAGGAACACGGGATCCGGAGTTGGCAGACCCTGGTGAAAGTCTGGGTTCTGGAGTTTGCCAGCCCTGCCACTTGGACAAGTCACGTGATGCCTCTGCGCTTGGGTTGCTTCAAAAGTCGAGATTCTAATCTACGTCCAATGATCGGGTGAGAAAATGGATAGGAAAGTGCTTTGTAAACCAGAGAGTGTTATTTAAACACCACTTAATAAAGTTGTGCTCACTCAGTCCGTTTCTCCTTCAGTGAGCCAAAGAATCCAGTCCTCTACCACTCAAACCCAAACGAACGGACATCTGCAGAGCAAGGATGTACCTCTGTGTGCACAGGCATGAGCGGGCTCTGCAGCCTGGAAGGAGGTGAGAGCTGAGAAGGAAAGGGAAGCATGAAACCCAGTTTCCTCCCAAAAGGGGATCTGTGCCCTTGCCGGGGTCCAGCCTTGATCTAGGGCTACAACGGTGTGGGGGTGTGTGGCAGGGGACCTGGATTTGGCTACTACCTTGCAGAGTGACTCTAGGTTACTTATTCACTTGTTTGGTTACTCATTCAAAATAAATAGTGATTAAAGACACAGGCTCTTGAGCCAGGCTGCCCAGGTTCAAATCTTGGCTCCCCCAATGACTTAAGAGGTTACTCTGAGGGGCGCCTGGGTGGCTCAGTCAGTTAAGCAGCTGCCTTCGGCTCAGGTCATGATCCCAGGGTCCTGGGATTGAGCCCCACGTCGGGCTCCTTGCTCAGCAGAGAGCCTGCTTCTCCCTCTCCCTCTGCCTGCCTGCCACTCTCCCTGCTTGTGCTCATTCTCTCACTATCTCTCTCTCTCTGTGTCAAATAAATAAATAAAATCTTAAAAAATTAATTAATTAAAAATCTTTTTAAAAAAAAGAGGTTACTCTGAGATAAATACAAATACTAGCCAGTATTTATTGAGCATTCAGGCATGTTAGCACTATTCCAAATGTTTTATGCATGTGTATCAACTCAGGTGATCTTCACAACAACCCTACCAGGTTACCCTGTTATTATTCCTTATATTGCAGATGATGAAATCGGGGCCAAGGGGCTCGAGTAACTTGCCCATGGTCACTCAGCTGGTGAGGGGCAGGCTCACCCACTCATCAGGTGTGCCGAACTCCCCTTAAAGAAATGTGTCCTAAAGGAGAATCTGCCACTCAGTAAAAGACTCAGTGATAGCTATTGTTTATTGTTTATTTATTAGGTATTGTTTGTACAGCAACCACTTTGCTAGATGCACGTGCGACATGCAAGCTCCCCAACCCCACCCCATAAAGATCACAAATAATAACACCTGCTCTATTCATTCCCCACCATCGTCCTGAGGACCAGGTCAGAAAGGCATTGTGTAAAGCTCTGGGTGTGCTTTTCAAAGTGAAAAGCAACTACCATTTGGAAGGCGCAGTTAGCTTTAGTTTATTCTAGCTGAATCTGACAGTGTCCTTGTAAGAGGAAAAACTTAATTCAAGAGATGCATTATAATAATCTTCTTGTTGGAATAAACATCATCTGGTGCTGTGGCAAGTGTCTAGAACTCCATTTTCCAAAATAACTGATGTGATTTTGTCATGCCTAGAGTGTCTCGTTGACTCCAGCCCTGTTGTCCTAACTCTATGCATGTTTATTTTCCGACAGAGGAGGACACTTGAAGGCATATGAATTGTCTGTTTTCTTTTCCAGGACTGGTTGGCCCTCTATCAGAATAGCGGAGAACTAATCTTTCTAAATACCCAATCAACATGCATTTATTGAACAGGTACTATTTGCAAAGCGCGATACTAAGGACTGTGTTTGTTGATGTTTTCCTCAATTTAGGTCTATAGTTCCGGACTAATTCTGTTATAATTTTTACATTGCAAGGATCAGAGAACACACGCAACAGGGGGCTCCTTCTCCTTTTTATCTCCAAGAATGTCTCATGGAAGAAAAATGAGCCTGATGCAATTTGTGAAAATGTTAAAGAGCAACTATGGTTATTTTCGCCCAAAAGGCAAATTTCTGGGGAAGATAGAATCATAATAACATAATGTTAATCTCAGTTTAACTGAAATTTCTTTGACCACCTACTCTGACCCAAGTTCCAGGATATAATATTTACCAGCTGTGTTACCTTGAGCAAGTTACTTAACCTTTCTGGACCTCAGTATATTTATCTATAAAATGTGGGGGGGGGGGACTACTCATGAAGCACTTGGAAAGCATTTATTACTTCATTTAATCCCCTCAAAAATCGCGTGAAGTAGTTGCTGCCGTCCTCGGTTACATCTGATAAAACCGAAGCTTAGCTTCCCGAACAAAGCAGTATACCTAAGTTCTCACAGTTCCTGAACAGCAATGTGAAGACTCAAATCCACTTTCTTTCCTTCAAAATGCTGTGCTTTTTTCCCTGGGACAAAGGACCAAGCCAAAGAAGGATTGCCACTGGAGAATTCAAAAGCCTAGACTATTGGTGCCAGATTTTATTTCTATTCAACTCAATCGTCCTTATCCCAGTTATTTGGACACTCTGGCCCCAGAGTTTCTTGGTATCTGTGTTTGCAGGTCAGTACTCAGAGAACTTCTCATAAACAGTTTCAAAATACAAATGCTCCATTTCAAAGGTAAGCAAAGCCAAGTTGACTTTAACGGCAGAGAATTCCGTTCCTCCTGCTCTGTGGCGGGCTTTGTGTGTTAGAGGTCAAGTTTTCCCAGCGATAAGGGGGACTTCACTAGGAAGTTCTCAAAGCAGAAAAGGGGAGCAGGAGGGCCCCAAAGGTCATCAGTGGGGAGATGGCCTTGAGGGGAGGCCTTGATCTATGTGGACTTGCCACCCAGAGTCGGGCATAAGCAAATACTCGCTATTTCTGCCAAAGGTTATGCGCCTAAAGGAGCAGCTGACCTCGCTGGGATAGCCTCTGACTATGGCACTTGCAGTGAAGAAAGGACACCGATGTCTAGGTAGTGAGTGAAACTGAGAAACTCCCTTAGGGGGAAGCACAGTGCGTTGTAGTGCCTTAAAGTTTACGATAGCGTCTTCTGTTGCTACAATATCTTCTCCTTCTCCTTCCCCTCTTCCTCCTCCTCCTCCGTTACCCATCCTCTTACAGTACAGGAGTCAGTCCTTTTAATTCAATCCATTGGACTCAAAGCCCCTTTGGTCCAATATGTTTATATTCTTTTATTTCACTAAAACCTTGCAAGGTCGGCCTCGGCACCAAGCCCTACCAGGTCCCACTCAAGGTGATGCGTGTACATTTTTCTCCCCCCCCCTTTTTTTTTTTTAAGATTTTATTTATTTATTTGACAGAGAGAGAGAGACAGCAAGAGAGGGAACACAAGCAGGGGGAGTGGGAGAGGGAGAAGCAGGCTTCCCACGGAGCAGGGACCCGGACTCTGGGCTCGATCCCAGGACCCTGGGATAATGACCTGAGCCAAAGGCAGACGCTTAACCAACTGAGCCACCCAGGCGCCCCTTTTCTGCCCCTTTTGATACACTCACTCTTAGAAGGGGTATTTCCTTTGGGTTCCTAGTCCTTGTGCCTGTCCCTGCAAGGGGCTGTCGAAGAGCACCACTCTCCAGGCTCCAGGTAGGGAAGTTTCAAGAGACGAATCTGGGGTCGTTACTTAATGAGGTTACAATAAATTATACATCTGATGGCAAGAGACATTGACTATAAAGAAAATTAGGAAAACACTTTAAATCAGAGCACTGCCGTGTGTTTTATTTAAAAAATCATGAAGAGTCTACCCCCCAGCAGCATGAACTAGGAAATGCAGGAAAATGATGGTGTCTGCTCCAGTCACGTCCCCGTCCTCCTCCCAGAGGTCCTCCTGAGGGAAAGGAGGCCAGTTTGGAGTCAGATGCACAGGGTCTGCTCCAAGCCCAGCCGGGCACGCAGGAGACCCTTCTCCTGCCCTCAGGAAGACGGGGCCAGCCTGCCCCCCGTGCTGGGCTCCCCTTGGCTATTCTGCTCCTCTGAAGAGGAAGGCCACCTCACTGTTCAAGTGCTCACATGATGTCCACAGGGTCCCGGAAGCTGAGGCGAAGGTCCAGGCTGTAGGCCTAGCGCATCTCCTCCATGCTCAGACACTGCAGGCCATAATTCCCCGCATGACAGTGTTGTGTAAACTTGGCAGCCATTACCGTATCCACCCTCTGCCTCCTTGGCTAAACCACTGCAATCTTAGAGCCTTCTTTACTAATCTCCATGGCTCACCTCTGAGGGCTCCACAGAAAATTCTCTCTTCTGTGGTAATTCGGGTCAGATTTGCAGAACCCAGATTCAGTGAAGGATTAAGTAGTTTTCCACATTGGCTGCCTTTTGTGCTTCAAGTCAGCCGAAAATTGCTTAATTCATCTGCTGGACTCGGACTACATAGATTGTAGCCTAAAATTCCTTAAATCATGAAAGAATCCCCAGGACCCCTCCACTTAATTCCATCCACCCTCAGCGTGAGTGCAGGGCAATATCTGCAATGAGACACAGAGAAGGATCCTCTTATATAACTGGGGAGAGAGAGAGAGAGAACCTTTCATGATTGCGGCAAAGTAGAAACCGTATTATGCCATCACGGGATTTAGTATGCGAAGCTAGTGTCATTTTATAAAAAGAGCTCAGAGCTGAGAGACAGGAAGCCTGGATTCTAGTGTTGTTCCTACCACTTGAAAAGTAAAGGATTCTTAGCCTTTTTTTTTTTTTCTTTGTGGATCCCTTTGAAGACCTGCTCAGTGCTTTGGAACCTTAATATTGTACGTACAGCATTTGAAGGAACAGATAACAGAGCTTGCCCCTCAGGGTAAGACATCCTCCTCAGCCTATTTCTGTAGGCTTTCCCGGGACTCACACCCACAGAGGCCATTAATCCTGCCTCAGGAGGGAAACGATCTAGCAGGTTATATTTTTAAGGTTCACAATGCTAATTGTCCCATATAGCCTGGAGAGTGAAAACAGAAGAGTGTTGAGAAGTTTACAGAATTGGGAGGGTAGCTCCATCTTGTCCTCGGTTTTCACAAAATGCTAAAATTATCTGCAGCTCCTCAGAGCATTATTCGCACTTCCATATGGTTTATATCATATAGCAGTCGAGCAATTCATCAATCTGTTTACATACTGATGTTATACTTAGATTGATATTTAACTCTCCTCCAAATCGCTGCCTTGTGAAAGATTTATAAATGACTGATTTGCAGTAATAGAATAGATACTGCACTAAATGGAAAATAGTAATCATTTAGGTGTAAGTCATGGTTTCTTTTTATTTACACATACATAACCACGCATTTACACACACGCACGCAGAGCGGGCCATGTCAGAGCCCCCGACATGGGTAAGTATGCCAAATACTGAACGTTGATTTGTTATGCAACAACCAAACTTCTGGATATGAACAGCCTCATAGAAAAAATGTATATAAAGTAAATGTATAGCTATCAATATGCACACAAAAAGTGTGCGCTTAACTTACCACTCCCTTTCACTACTTGTTTTTATTTCATGGTAAATGTCACAGTGGCATTTGAAATCTGTCAGGAGACGACAACAATGTATGGAATAAATAGCGCTTTTTTTTTCTACTCTTAGATCATCATAGGATCCGAAAGTTGGAAAGGATTTTAAAGGCTGTTTACTCTGGCCTCCAGTGTAATACAGGAAACGCCTCTTTTGCAACCTTGACAGATGGTCATACAAGCCTCTGCTTGAATACTCCTAGTGATGGGGAGCTCACTTCTGTAGAGATTAAAATAATTAGGAAGATCTTCCTTATATCAAGCCAGAATTGGTTCCAGGTAATTTCCATGGCAGATCTAAAACCAAATTTGGCTTTCTTCCTCTTCAAACTAGCTCTTTCTTTTATGTGTCCTATTCTAATTAATAGAACCACTGACCAACTGCTAGAAACCAGGCCCCACATATCCCTCGTCTTCCCATTCAACTGGTTACCCAACCAACCCAGGTGAGTGTGTCTTTGTAAAATAGCCTCTTGGGTCTACTGCCTTCTGTCTGTCCTGAGGCTTTTGTCACTCATTCCTGGATTATTGCCATAGCCAATAATGGATTACCCTCTAGTCTCACCTTTATGGTCATTCCCAAAATGGAATTAAGCCTTCCCTCCATAAAACCCTACAGTAAAGCCCTATAGCAACACTAGAGTTGATTAGTCTCTGGTTCTGCTTCCCAGTTGTATGTATATATGTATGTATGTATGTGTGTATGTCTTCGTGCTCCACCGAACACCCTACCCATTGCAAGTTCCAGACCTTTGGAACCACTTACGGTGCTAAATTCGTTCCTATTATCCCTTAGCCATTGTACTCATAAAAAGTTAGCTCTTGTCACTATTATTACTATTGTTATTACTATCCTTAGTATTGTTAAAGTCTCAACGCTAATTAGCGGTACTGATGAAACTCGGAGCTCAGATGATGGGATGCCTCCCAACGTGGATACTAATCAACCCCAAACCAGCAGTTAGGTAAATCGGCCAGTGATAGATCTAACTCTTCAGATTGTTTATAGGTTGTATTTGAAGTTCTGTTCGTAAGTTAGCTGTTCAGAACTCCAAACACATTTCCTCATTGAAATAACATTTCAGATAGGGTCAGCCCACACGGATAAGCTGAAATACTCCACAAGTGTAAAAGGGGTAACACAAGACTGTTATACACTATACTTTAGCTAAACAAAAAAAAAAAATTTTATTTAAATAAAAAATTATGTATTATTTAAATTTTATTTTAGCTATTTTATCCAGCTCTTCCCTGAAAACAATTGTCCTGAGATGATTATAGCACTATCAGCATTGAAATTCATCCCCACTGAAGTCTAGGTGACAGAGGCCAGATTGTTCTCTAGGGCAGTCATCTCTGGGATCTCCCACCCTCACGCAAGGGCTTCACAGAGGCAAGCACACAGTAAACCTGTCTCCTGAGTGGAGATAAATATTTAATGGCGAGGGGTTAGAGGACACAGGAGCCCAAGGGTGATGAGATGGAATGGTGGGGGAGAATTGGTGAGACTCCAGGGTTAGCTGAGCTCTCTTAATGGTATGGGTGTAACTCCTCCCTAACTCCTATTTTTGATGGGTACAGAAGAGAAAGCAGGTGCTAAGCCTGAAATCCTCAGTGGGGGTTGATAATTACCCTGGTATCCTGTGCACAGTAGAGATTCCTATATAACTACTTCAACTAAGAACCATGGTTTTCCCCCTAAATTAGCCAAAAAGAGAGTTTATTCAACCTGAATGACCCCAGAGAGTTTGTTGGTCAACAGTCTACCAACAGGCTCTATATTCTTCAGCAGGTGACCTATGCTGGGAATTGCCAAAATCCGTGGAAATATTACTTTAATCACCTAGACAACCTTAGACCCACTAAATTGATGGTTGTCATCATGTACTTATGTTCTTCCCCTGCGGCTCAGAAAAATAATGTGAGTTTTCATTTCTAGTCTACAAGCATCCTCGGTGGAAATAATAATAGCTTCTTGCTACAAGCTAGCCCCCGTTTAACTGACAGGTCTGGGCCTGACTGACTCATGAAGGAAATATACTCTCTCGTCTCCCTAGGAGTCCCCCAAATCTTGAATCTCTGATTGTTCATCTGGAACTAAACTTACATACATCTCTTAAAACCAAATGTTTAATGAAAATATATGTACATATAAAACATCTTACACAAGTGCTTAGAGCCTTACTTACAACCACCAAGAAATGGAAATAATCTCCATGCCCTCCGACTGTCGAATGAATATAGTCCATGCATTGTACTACTTCCTACAATGTAGTCCTGCCATACAGTGTAGTAGTACTGTACTACTTTACTGCTTACTACTAAGCAATAAAAAGGTACAAACTATTAATACATGCAACAACCTGGATGGATCTCAAATGCATGATGATAAGTGAAAGAAGCCAGACCCAAAAGGCCATATACCATACGACTGCATTGGTATGACATTCTGGAAAAGGCAAAACTAGAGAGGCAGAAAACCAATCAATGGTTGCCAGGGGCTGGAGTAAGAAGAGGTTGACCTCCAAAAGGGGCATTTTGAGAGATGATGGAACTGATCTCTATATTATTGATCACAGTGGTGGGCACACAGAGTATGTGTTTTCAAAACTCATAGAATTGTACAATAAAAAGAGTGAATTTTACAATATGTAAAGTATCCCTCAGTAAACTTGACCAAAACGAATTTTAATATAAAATATCTTGTAAAGAGAACAAACAAACAAATGGCTAAGTGAGATTTTACTACTCATAACCCTGATATATGTTCAGGTAGATGTTTTTTAATTGAGAATGGTTAAAATGAGAGCTGAGGTCAGGAGTGAGCAATATTCATCCAGCAGGGTAAGCTGATTGCTGTTCTGAAAGACCACAGAAGGCCCTTGTGGGAACAGCATTTCAAACTTGTCGCTTTCTAGAACTTATTGATAATGGAGGTTGGGATGGCAAAGGGATGGCTAGAATAAAAGCCAAGCGTAGTGGCTGAAGGTACGTGGCTGTCAGTGGTCTTCCTCTAGAGCAAAGGCTGAAAGCCTGAATGATCTATTAGCAAAAATATGATGCAGTGTACCTATAGTTTCCAAGTGCCTCTGAACAGCATCTCATTGAATCCTTCTAAGAAGTTTCCAGAATGAGGGTTATCATCCCTGTTATGTAAGTGAATAAGCAGAAGCTGGAGCATATGGCTTAGCCAGATCACAGCAAGGTAGTGGACTGTAGCGCTGGGCCCTGGGGCTTCTGATTTCCTGCTTTCTTTGTTGGTTGGTTGGTGGTGGTAGTGGTGGTGATGATTTAAATGGTAGTTAAGCTCTTCATCCCGAAGAGAGCCCATCATCAAAATAAGAAGACAGACTGGTAGATGGGGCGCCTGGGGTGGCTCAGTTGGTTAAGCACCCTCCTTCGGCTCAGGTCATGATTCCAGGGTCCTGGGATGGAGCCCCATGTCGGGCTCCTTGCTCAGCATGGGGTCTGCTTCTCCCTCTGCCTGCAGTTCTCTCCCTCTCTCTCTCTCTTTCTGACAAATAAATAAATAAAATCTTAAAAAAAAAAAAAAAAGACAGCCTGGTAGAGACAGATAGATGCTTTTCTTTCACTGCAAAGATAAAAATTAGGGTTAAGTTTCTGGAAAAGAGACATAAAGTAAATATCAAAGTTTTATCCAGAATAGTCAGACTACAGCTGCATGAAACCAAGCATCCGATTTGTAATTGTGTAATTCAGGGCAGCGCTCAGGAATTGTGACTACACAATTGAAAACACCCCAGATATTTGGAGTTTTGAGGTGAACTGTCTGCCATTTTCCATGTGGCACAGGTATCTGGGAGTGTTTGGCTCACACACCTTCTAAGGGACCCAGGGGAGGCACAGGGCAGCTGGGTTTCTGGAGGAGCATTTCAGTGTCTCACAGAGTTCTGTTGTGATATCTGAAATCACTCGACTCTGTGTAAAAGAATGGGAAATAAATCACACCTTTCACACGTCTTCCTGGTAACATAGACCCCACTGCTACATTGCACAAGAAACAAAGATCATGTAATGTTTTTCGTTGGCATAGGAACAGCCTTGGAAATTTTCAAACCAGAAGGGTCAGAGTGTTAGGAAGTTTGCAGCAGGGAAAATTCTCGCAGGGGCAGCTGATAAGCTAACTATCCTGACTAGACTCTCTCCTCTCTTTCTGGCACAGCGCCTAACTGAAAAACAGAGTCCTGTGTGATTCGGGAACAGTCACACGAAGCGGATGGCGCCCTCACACCGCACCCCTGCTTAAAGACCTCCCGGGGTTCTGCCATGCCCATGTGGGAACGTGAGGCCCAGAAACGTTGAACGTGGGGTTAGTGCGAAAGGAAAAGAGGGACAGGACGTGACAAGTGCGGTGTGTGCGCTGTTACAGATCACGCTGCATCCCCCTCTCAGTCAGGGTGCGTGTCAGAAAGAAGAAAGAGTTCAGAGGAGGTTTCAATCCACCCCATTGCTACCCGATGCTCTGGAGATTGGATTTTTCCCCTCTCTTTTTTTGCATGTCTCAGTTTTGCTCACCACCTTCTGGCAGCAGGCCCACACCTTCAGAATGAAGTGGAGAACATTGCAAAGGCCTCTCTTCCTTTGTTCCCCTTGTTTTTTCCTTTGTTCATCCAGTTGGAGGAAGAGCCCAAAGGGGATAAAAGGGAGATGGGCAGGGAGGGGCATTCCCCAGTCAGCAGGGCAGAGGAAAAGCTGAATCCCTCCAGGGCAAGTGCCTTAGATGACTCCAAATATTAATAATTATTCATGATGATACATCCCCATGCCACCGGCAACCAAACTTGAACAGCATCTTGCCTGCAGCAAACTAGTTGGTGGAATCTGAATTCTCAGAGAAGAGAGACTAGGAATTAATATTGCATGAGTAAAGTCTACACTTGGACAATATTCATTAAAACCTCCTTTAAATGGCCAGCTTCTTTTAGTAATACACTTTATTTATTTATGGATTTATGGATTTATTTATTTATTTTTACGCTTTTCAAATTTCTATTTTCATTCCAGTTAGTTAACATACAGTGTTATATTAGTCCTCTTGATTTTATTTTATTACTTATTTATTTTTCTTTCATGAAGATAGAAGGGTTTTTATTTCTTAATTTATTTTTCAAAATTTTTATTTAAATTCTAGTTAGTTAACATACAGTGTAACGCACTTGAAATACGACTAGACTTCTAAAAATGCAATTTTTCACATAGCTCTTTGGGACCACAGCTATTGGGGTAAAGTGAGTCACACCCGCAAGAAAGTCAAAGTTTCCAGAGGAGAACATTCTCCATGTCTTTCACCACTTACATTAATACTCTGGTAAGATTAATCCGGAAGCAGGGAATGTGAGCATTAGGCTGAGCTGAGCAAAGACCTCTGTCCCAGGCCACAAGGGGACCCTTTTGAACATTGTTCCTGTCAAGGTGTACAGGGTGATAATAAATGCCTCTCTGGACCAGAGTCAGTCTGTCTGTCCCACAGCAGAGCAGAAGAGAGCTTTCCAGCTTACATGGAAAAGGAGGAAGGAGAAATATGGTGGCAAGAGGGATGAGCTTCCTGATCGTTTTACTTTCCATGGCTGTGGGTTTTATGGGACCAGTGGGAATGAAGCAAGTGCATGAACTGTGAGTGAAATAAAGCAAACCAATAGCCTTTTCAACCTAATGCTTTTCATCCCGTCCCTCGGTCATGTTAACCTTTGAGGATGTCTGTACCTGGACTGTATGTTACAAGGGCAGATCGTAAAACATCTCTTGACTTGGCCCCAATCCTATTTACAGTATTAAAATAAATACCAAAAATTCTGTAGAAATGATCAGCAGGAGTTGTGTTCAGAACCCCTGAAACTGCTTCAAGTGTAATAGCAAATATTTATTGAGCACATACTGGATGCCAAGCACTGTATGAAGCAGCAAGGCACCCACTATGAATATACCCTGCACCTGGCCTCAGAGTTTTGCAGTCAAATTGAAAGACAAATACATACCAGACAGCCCCAAGGCTACCTACCAAGGGCTAATACAGGGACACGGAATAATTGCAACATGGAGGAAGGAAGGTCAAAGCAGCCCCCCCAGGTGGGGAAGGGGCTCTGGCTAAGGAAGGATACTCCCAGAAAAGGGTGCTTCAGCTCAGCTGTAAGTAAGTAACCAAACCAGGAGACCCCTAATTAGGGCCGTTTTTGCTCCTAGGGAATTCTCAACTCCAAGAGCACTGAATTTTCCATCAAGATTGTTGCCAATTTAATTTTTCCATGAAAATATATACACATGCACATACATACACTTGCCCTCAGTCTTGTCAGACTGAGAGCAATTATTTTTTTTTGGTTCTATCTTCTCAGATCATGGATGCATTTAGATCTAAATTCCAAAGGTGAATAGAGAGCAAATGTACCTCAGTTCTGTGATTTCAGGCACTCTAGGGAAAGATTTAGGGTAGTAAGTGAGTAACAATTAACAGTGTTTCCCATCTGATTGGCAGATCATACGGTGTTTGCTTTTTAGAATTAATTTAGCTTTCTAGTAAGGTTATCTTGCACACTTTCCAGGGTCCCCTGATATAAATAGACGAAGCACTAAGGAGGAAATCAAAAAACAAGTGTGCATGTGTCTGGAACATGGTGACAACTGTGTGGAGTGGAGGAAGACAAATAAATATACAAGAAAACAAGTAACAGAAAGCTGTGGGACAGAGCTGGTCACTGCCACATCTTCACCAGATCAACTGGTTGGTCATAAATGGCTAAGCTGGAAATTCAGGTCAAGGTCAAGGAGTTCTAGGTGGTGGTGAAATGATGGAGGTGTTTGGCTCTCCTAACTTATTTTTAAAAATCGGTTCAAGTTTGGCAAATTTCTTTCAGAAGGAAATAAAAAGAAAACCTCACCACTATTAATCAATAATGAAAAATGGGTCCAGTTCCAAAGTTGCCTAGGGCAAGTATTTGCCAATGGCAAGCTGGGGACCATGAGTGAATATTTATCAACCTAAATAACCTCAGTTCCCTCTTTTTTTTTGGCAGGGAATGAAAAAAATGCTCATAGTCTGACAATATTTACGTTCGTTTTATTTATAAATCTGATTAACAATATGTCCTTCTAGATGTAGATTCTGCTAAACCAAAGGGGAGGGAGGGTTGCCCATAACACTAAGTTTGAGCACTGGGAAGTCCCTCAGGGCTGGACAGACTGGGAAGGGAGAATGAATTCCCAAATAAAAGTAGCCATATTCCAATTAAAGGAATTCGGGGGTGGGAAGAGGGGTACCTGTCAGTAGGGCAAAGCACCGTACGTACCTGCCCAACCACTAGTTTGGCGCATTATGTCTTCTTCCTTTACACATCATACGTGAGCCTGGGATGGGAAGCTGAAAAAGGAGAATTATCTTTTTTTTTAATTTAATTTTATTATGTTATGTTAATCACCATATATCACATCATTAGTTTTTGAGGCAGTGATCCACGATCCATTGTTTGCGTATAACACCCAGTGCTCCATTCAATACGTGCCCTCCTTAATACCCATCACCAGGCCAACCCATCCCCCCACTCTCCTCCGCAGAATTCTCTTCTTTTTCCACATGAGTTGTCCGGGTCGGTGCCTCTTTCCCATGGCCAACTCAGTTACTAGCACGCAGACACAGCTGATCAAGTGTTTGGTAAATGACAATCTCATCCACCCACAGACAGTGAGATTGGTATTTCCAAGAGGCTTTGAGAAAGTTCTCTCAGTCCAACTGGATAAGCATCACCTGGGAACTTGTTAGACATGCAAATCATCAGGCCCCACCCACATCAGACTGAATCAGAAAGCGGGGGGAGGGGCACTGAAGCCAGTTTTAAGAAGTCCTTCAGGTAATTCTGATGCAGACTCAAGTTTGAGGACCACCACTCCGGAGCCTGATCTCAAAAGATCAGATATGATAGGTACACCTGGTATACCTGTCACAAGCGAGAAGAAGAACGTTAGAGTGTAGTACCTGTGTTTAAAGAATTTTTAGAAAAAAAGCTAAACATAATTTTCTTTCACAACTAATTTATATCCCCATGAGGTAGCCTGTTTTCCCATTAGGTTGAACTCAGGTCCAGAGTAACAGTTTTCTCATTCCCCAAATCTCCAAAAAAGCCCAAGGGACAACTACACCCTGAATTTGGGAAAGACACTAAAACAATTACCATTTTAATCGGAAAGGATGCCTAGCAAATATTGATCCGTGGCACAACCATGCACTGGGGATGGAAATTAAGTCATCCTTCAGGATAAAAGCATCAATAGATTCTGGAAGAATGTGATCAGATGTCACCTTCTTCCTCTTCTCTTTGTTCCCGCACCCCGTCCTCACCACACCCACCCTCCCTTCCCCCTAGAAACAGAAGTCTGACCCTAGAAAAGCGCAGGTGTCCCTCCCATGCCGACCCCGTTAGATCAGGCACACCTCCGCGAGGCCTGTTGCTCTCGGCCCTCCAGGATATACCCCATTCAGGGTTGCCCGGCAGCCTGGCTCTCTGGCCTTTAGAAATGGTGATGGATTCATTTAGAATCAGGGGCTACCGAGCTAGGAGCTCAGGTGCTGCAGAAATGGCAGGTGGTTGGAGCTGACTTGACAGCAATTAAATGTACAAATCTTTGATTAGGCTCCTGGGAATGGAGTCATTAGCAACCCAGAACGGACCAGCTTGCTTTCCACCGCCTCATTAGCTGCTCCACCGATGTTACTTTAAAAAGCCAAGGGGAGGGGGGAAAGAAAGCTCTCCAACACAGAAGGAGGAAAGTTGAGTGACAAAGGCGGGCAGGGAGGGGAAGGCGCCCTTGTAAGCATTTCTAGCTGAGCAAACAGGTGCCCTGCTTTTTTGCGGTGTGGACACGAAGGTGCATGTTTGCTGGGCTGTGAAGTAGCCCTGTGCCTGCCTGATTTATCTGCCCAAAAGGGTGGTTTTTGGTTTTTTTTTTAGTCTACTTTTTCAAAATCCTCAGTTGATTCACTCTTCCGAGCCGAAGCCTCAGTGAGCGGAAGCCCTGCTTCGAGGTGCAGAGTCCGGATTGACCAGATTTTGTGCGGAGCTGCTACAAGGCTCTGTCCGCCTTCCCCAGTGTCAGGTCTGGGGTCCACATCCACCTTTTGGGGACTACAGACCCTCAGTGTCAAAATTCTCCCCTGCATGGTCCTGGACCCTCTATGATCCTGGCTGAGACCTAAACTTGTGGACATCCCCGTCACTAAGAGAGCTAGAGTCTGGCTAAAACCAACCATGCAGGTTAAGTAATCTTCCCAACCCGGAGCTTTAAAACAAAAGGGAAATGTTCTCACAACCTTAATGTAAAATCCTGTGTGACCATTTATTTGATATAAGCCTAAGTCATTGTATAATTTATTATTTTTATTGTTCCCAATCTGCCCGTCAAGGGATTAATAGTTATAAAACATGCTCCCCCGAACAGTTATTGATCACCTGTTATAAATCTCCTATTGATTGCTGTGGGAAACCTATGGGTGAGAGGACATTCTATCTTCGACTTTGAGATCTATTAGGAAGAAACATCATATACACCTTTTCTTATTTTTTCATTCACTCATTCAACAAACACCTGCTGTGCGCCTGCTTTAATCACCGCACTTGTCAATAAAAATACAAAGGACAATAAAGCACAATTATTATAATTGCTCACTGTCTGATAAACATTTTACATGTTAAAACTCATTTAATCCGGGGCGCCTGGGTGGCTCAGTTGGTTAAGCGACTGCCTTCGGCTCAGGTCATGATCCTGGAGTCCCTGGATCGAGTCCCGCACCGGGCTCCCTGCTCGGCAGGGAGTCTGCTTCGTCCTCTGACCCTATCCCCTCTCATGTGTTCTCTCTCTCTCTCTCAAATAAATAAATAAAATCTTTAAAAAAAAAAAAAAAAAAAAAAACTCATTTAATCCTTGCAGCAACTCTATGGGGTAGCGACGATTATTATTTTCATTTTAGAGATAAGAAAACTAAAGCACAGAGAGGCTAAGTAGCTTGCCCAAGGTCACATGGCTAGTAAATAGCACAGCTGGATTGTAAACCCAGACGGTCTGGCAGCTTCACCACTATGCTATGCTCCTTCAAGTTGCTTCCAACTTAGAAAGGAAGATAAAAATCAAAAGCAACCATCTCAATACCATGTGATAAGCGCACCTGTGCAGAGCACGTAGAAAAGTACATGGTAGGTAGGGAAGGGGATTAAGTGACTGTGGAAAAGAGTTCACACTGGAAACTATGTTTGATCTGGGTTCTGAATTAAAAAGAAGAAAGGCACAGCCTTTCAAGAAGTTAAAATCTAGTAAGTTACTTCACTAAATGTCATTAAGACAGTCATTGAAACTTAGATAGCACGTATATTGGGAACCTTGAAAAGGAAGAGGTCACATCTGAATGTATTAGCAAGAACGGTTCTTTTAAGGTGATGGTACTTAAGCGAAGCCTTTAAGAGCTGGTTCAAGTTTAGGATGGAGTCTTGGAAAGAGCAGAAAAGTCAGGAGAAGAGGAAGGGAAGGATGGGATTGGAGGAGGAAGGAGAGAAATATAAACGTTTCCAAGGAGGTGAGGTGAGGAGATAAGGTTGGAACAATGATTTGTCTGAGCATGAATGAGAGATTTAAATTCTAGAAATCTATGAAGGCTTTAGGAGGGAGGAGAGTGAAATAAAAATGCCTTAGAAATATCAAGAAGAGAAATCGAGAAATACCATTTAATTAATATGATAAAAAAGTACATTTTTAAGCTAAGAAACGTAAGAGATTGTTTTTATTCAGAATAACAACCCACTACCAAGAGTTTTTGTGAGGCTCAAACATGGTAACAAGAGCAATTCCTTTGTTAAACCATAACGTGCTATACAAATATCATTTCTGCTTTTAGCAATACATTTCTATGGTCTTCAATTCAATTCTCTTCTGTCCAAAGTTAGGATGATACCCACGCGTGTCTCCATGGCTAATGAATGGGAGAGACCATGTCAAGAAACTTTTTATCTTGTACCTGATGAGTGTGGAAGGCCTTTCCAAATATCCGCCAGACGAGTCAGAACGCACGTGTTCAGAGCCTCTTGGCGTCCCGAGGAATTGGCTGTGATAACACCCACAGTGGTGTGGGCTCTTTCTCTCGCCACATCAAGATGGTCTTGATTAAATTAAGGTAGCACCACAACCTCATTCACTATGTTCTTTATTTTTCCGTCCAACCAATTCACTTCTATTAGACCACAGCCCAGCCTCTTCTAGGGGCGTCTGGGTGGCTCAGTCGGTTAAGCATCGGACTCTTGGTTTTGGCTCAGGTCATGATCTCAGGGTCATGAGATGGAGTCCAGCATTGGGCTCCACGAATCTCTCCCCCTGCCCGCACCCCCGCACTCCACTACACTCTCTAAATAAATAAATAAATAAATAATCTCTTTACCTCTCTTGCTGTATTCTTATTTTGGAGGGGGACAGGGAGAGCTGGGTTCATTTTCTACTACATGTTCCAAATGCTTGTTTAAGTGACTTCCTGATCTTTCTTTTGCCATTTCTATGTAGAGCTGGATAGCCTCCCCTCAAGCAGGTCTGGGTAAATGTTCCCCCATCCCTCGCTAAAAGCACATAAACACCATGCTATCCCCCAAGTCACTGGGGAAACCTCTGATTGCAGTGGGAGGTCATCCAATGATTCTGGAGTTTCCAAAAGCTGAAGCTGATGCATAACACCAGGACAAGGACAAGGAGGCATTTGAAGTTAAATATATTGTTTTTCATGATTGTGAATTGGAACGAAAATGAAAATGGGATCTAATCTGTCAAATAATAATAAGATACACAGCATTGCTTCTGAGGTCATTTCTTTCCCTTGAGCTTCATCGGGATAAACAAGAAGACAGAAGAACTACTGTTAGCTTCTTGAGCCTGTTTTCAGGCTTGTGGCTTGCTACCACTATCTCACCAGAACCACCAGTGGCCTTGCATCCCTGGACTTTCACTCTGCCTCAGTGGCAAAACTCCAACCCTGAGTAAATACCACAACCTGCCTTTCTCTTCCTATTCCCAACCCATTAAACGAGGGAGGAAAAACACTGCCCAACAGTTAAGATGGGCGCTGCCCCAAATTCATGGTCTTCCTCAACTGAGCTTCAGGACAGAGGCTCCATTTTTCTCTTGCCTTTGCTCAGCATCCTTTTAGTAGAAATTCCACCTCTTTGCAACTCTCCAGAAAGGTTTAATAACCTCCTGTACCCCTCACTTATAGCATATGGCCTCCATTTCTCCATCTTTTAAAAAACCTGAGATTGTTACATACAAATTTTAAGCTTGCCCCACTCCCCCACAAAGAACTTCATCCACTCACCTTGCCTAGAGTCTCATAGAAGATGGAAGAGATGGTGGTTTTGTTTGCTTGTTTTGTTCCCATGCCATTCCAGACCAACCTCTTTCCTCTTGAGCTCTTCGTATCACGTCCACCCATCTCCTTTTGGACTGTGATCCGTCAAATACCTTCTTCTTCTCTTGCCTTCAGAATTTCTCTGTAAATTCTTTTCTATTAGATACAAACTTTCTTCAATCTCTCCCACTAGCAAGGGGGAAAAAAAATGAAGCATCCTCTAACTCTGTCTAGCTACTTTTCTTTCTTCTTTTCTCAAAACATATCTCAAAGAGTCAACATTCTCTGTCTCCACTTCCTCATCTCTCATTCCTTCCTCCCCTTCCTGCCCTCCTATTTACCAATCAGTCGGCTCCTCTCTGTCCTGCTTTGGTGGACTTCCATGTGGCACTCAAGAGAGATGTCTTCCTTCTTCCTCACACTCTCTGCTCTCCTGATGTCCATCACACTGCCTTCCCTTACTTCTCCACCAACTGCTCTGATCATTCCTTCTTCACTTTATAGACTGCTTCTCCCCTTATGTTCCTTAAATAGTGGTGTTTCCCTGGATTTGGTCCTTGATCCTCTTCCTCCCTCACCCTACATTCTTTCCCTGGGCAATCTCATCCACTCTCATGGGTTCTATAACCACCATTATGCTGGCTACGTCTGAATCTGTCCTTCATCTGGGACCTTCCCATAATCTTCCCTGTTATGTAAACAATAGTCTCCTGGACCTATCCAAGCTGGCTACCGACTGATTCCTCCCACCCAAATCTTCTGAACGATCTTATCTTTGTTGTTCCTACACAAGTTCCTTTTCTATGCTCCCCATCTCAGTGGATGGATCACTATTCATCCAATCTCCCAGATTGGAAGCCCTGGGAATGTCCTCAGTTCTTTCTTCTCTTTCATCAACTCCATCACATTTACCACAAATATACCTTTTCCTATTAATCCCTATTGTGAGGTCCCCGGGTTAGGTAAGCACTTATCATCTCTCACCTGAACTACTATAATATCACTAACAGGACTTCCTGCCTCCAGTCTTGTCCTCCTCAAATCAGTTCATGACATACAACCCTGAAGAATCTATCTAAATTGCAAATCTGGTCATGTTATTCCATGCTGAAAACCCTTTAAAAAATTCCCATTGGCCCATAGAATAAAAACCAACGATAAGATTTTTTTAATCAACACTTATGTCTCTGGCCTCATTGCTCACCATGTCTTGTGTTCCACTGCATTTCCAGTAACATCGAACCACAGGTGGTTACCATCATCACAATCATCGTTGGTATTATTCAGTGAGTGTTTACCATGTACTAGGCACCCTGCATGAGCTTTGTATCATGTACTCCTCACAATAACCTTATCTGATAGATGCTATTCTTTTTTCTCATTTATATATAAGGAAACTGAGTCGGAAAGAGGATATGTAATTTGCCAAAACTTGCCTAGCTCATAAGTGACAGAGATAGAATTTCAACCCAGGTAATTGGACTCCAGCACTCGCTCTCTTAATTTTATCACACATTGCATGGCTTGGCTTCTGTTCTCCCTTCTGCCTGGAATGCCCTCTCCCTCCCATCCTTGCCCTTTCCTGCCATCTTCTGCTTATCCTCAAAGACTTGGCTTAGACCTTAGCAGCTCCAGGTCACCCTCCCCGAACCCCGGGGCTCGTGCCTGCAGTGCCTGAGGTACTAGGGTGTACGCTCCCTCCCACAGCCCCCTCATGCATTCAGCAGTGCCTGCACTTACATGTGTTCCCGTAAGTATCTCTTAATTATGTGTCTCCCCCATCAAACTGTGTCTTATTCATCTTTACACCCTCAGTGCCTACCACGGTGCTTGACATAGCCTAGTTACTCAGTGTCTGCTGAAGGTGTTAAGTGGTAAAAGCCTGACCATCAGCAATCTCTTCCTCACTCTGAAAAATAAAGTGACATATTCAAGTGGCAGGCAGATGATGACTAATCCATTTCAGAGATCTGTGATTTGAAGGATTCTTCTCCGCAGCCAAGAGCACTGCCGTCCTGAACCATTCATGACGACACCTTCCCTAGCCAGCCTAAACCTCTGCCCTGCAAGTAACTATTGGAAGACTGAGTCAAAAGCCATGGAGAGAAGTCACATGGACAGTGGGAGGCTCAATATACTTGCCTATTTTACATGAAGTTCATAATTTTATACTACAGTAAATTCCCCAGCCCGCGTGGCAGCCCTTCACGTTGATCTCCCTCCATAGCTTTACATCCAACCACTCACCCCTTAGGACTCCCTTGGCAACTCTCGCCATGCCTCTGGCCTTTCAGCCTCCATATTCTTTCTCCTGCCTGCCTTCTCTGCCTTTGCAATTCCTGCCAATGCTTCAAAAGCAGCTCAGATGGCACTTTTTGTCTACAGCCTTCTCTGTCCCCCTGGCCAGAAGTGACCTTCCAACAGTTATTCCCTACACTAACCATTTGGAGAATAATCATATACCAAAATTAATGCATGCAACATCCTTCTTCATGGCCCAAACAGATCTCTGAAACAGTTGTCTATCACTCCTGTTTTGGTATATTTGTGTCTTCTCCAGGGAAAATGTAAGTTCTTTGAGAGCAGAAACATGTTTTACATGTTTCTTCCCCGGTGCTCAATTAATAGGGACTGATGGTTTATCTTCTCTTTAAATCCTTGATCCTTCCCAGCCTTTCCATGACAACTGTCTCCCTCTCATTCCAGACTCAAGCAGGGGACTTCTTTTAATTCCTCATTTGCCCTAGATCCAGGCTGTCACCAATCCACCTGATCCTTCCCCAGTGACACCTGACTGATCGACTTCTCTGTCTGCAGCTCTGCAGCCCCGGCCCAGCCCAGCCCCGTGATCCCGTGCTGCACGGAGGATCAAACAGGAGCCCCCAAGCCCTGCCTCCTCTACCTTCTCCAGCTCTCCAAAACCACCTGTGCTATGCTGTGCGGCTACTGGTTAAGCAAATCCCCAAATCTCGCGTTCCTTGCGTACTTTTAATAGCACTACAAGGGGGAGGAGCTAACAGACAACATATTTACAGAATGCCTATGACTCTGAGATAATTGGAAAACTCCCAGAACAATGGGAGATATAAATAGGAATTGCCTTTACTAGAGCCCGACTACAATTTTTAGTCTAGAATCAAAGCTCATGGAACAATTTTGTTCCATGCACTTTTGCAAGAGTGTGATGAAACCAGCTTATTTGTGGTTTAATTTTCCATTCAATATGCTGCTCTGTTTTATGAGCCAGATAACTCTGTGAAGCAATTATGGCTAATGTACAGACTCGGGCAGGTGGCAGAAACCCGTGAGCCGGTGACAAAGGACTAGCACATGGGTGGGTCACCGACGTGCAGAATCAGCGGGTGTGGGATTCAGGTAGGAGGAAAGGGGAGAGGTCTTGGATAAGGAACTGGTGACTGAGACCGTAGCTTTTGAAAATAATCATTTGGCAATTCTGACTGATAGGCGAAGTGACAAATAGAAGTGGTCACTTTCTGGCCAAAATTTCATATTATCTCATCATGGAACAAAATCACAGGTGTCACAGATCACTCCATTACCTCCTTCACGGGTGCTGGCCTTGTACAATGTTCACCTGTGGGATAGTAAATTAATAATTTTACTGAGTGCTCCCTGGGTGCCTGATGCTGTTGGTTTTAAGTGCTTTGTCGTAGAACTCTTTGAAACCTCTCCCCAACACCCTGAAATGGCTATCGGTATCCTCCTTCTACAAATGAGGAAACGGAGTCTGAGAGAGTTTAGGTTTCTAGCCAGAGGTCACAGCGCCAGGATCTAGACTCCGGCCGCCTGATGCCCACCGGCCAGCTTGGGTCTCTGGAAGCTGACGACTGATAGAGGGCTTTCCACGCTCTGCGTACCGTTTGAAGAGTTTGGTAACTGGTAACTGGTAAGCCTCACAACAACCCTATGAAACATGAACTGTTTTTGTCCCCAATATACAAAGGAGGAAACTGAGGCCCAGACAAATGATGTCAGTTGCCTGAGGCCACGTGGCTGCCCACGGCTCCGATGGAAGCGCGGGCCCTCTGGTCCTGAGGCCACACTCTTGAGCGCTGTGTTGTAGGACCCCCGTCACCAGTCACAAGTGGCAAAGGCAAGGCCACCATGCAGGGTGGCCAGGAGATAATGTTCTCAGGCCTTAGTACAGAGCCTGGCCCGGGGGGGGGGGGGGGGGGAGCTGTACACCTGCCCCCATGCCTCTCTGCAGACTTCCATATCCAGTTGGCTGTCTCCCCCTCTTCTTGGCTGTAAGGCGTCCTGGTACCCTTTGTCTGCTGCAGTCCTGGGGCAGACCGGGACAGGACCCCAGCTTCCTGGGGCCAGGTTTTGTCTCCAGCATCATACGTAAGCAGAACTAGGATGACATGGCTGTGAGCTGTAGTTTCGTTAGAAAGAGACTCAGCAGAGCTCAAGTCCTCGGGTGTCCTGACTCCCCTCGTCTGCTGAGCAGACGGCTGAGCACCAGCCGTGCCCATTCTAGCACCTCTCCCCAGGCTGCTAATATCGCCTGCGAACCCCTGTTTCTAGCGTGGCACCTCTGACTCTGTTTACTTGTCTGCCTGCTTGCTCTCAGTTAATAAAGTGGAATTGATTTGGCGACTTCACAAATAAGGAGAGGCTCAATTCTGTTTAAAAACTGGGATGTGTGGTGAGGTGGAGGGTAGACGGTGGCGTGGTGCCCCGTTTCTGCAGATCGTCTAGGGAAGCTCAGCTGGAAGAGGTAGCTGGGCGGTGGGGTGGGGGGACGGTGTGTGGCCTGAAAGCTCAAAGTCCTGGCCTCCTCCTCTTTCAGGGTGAATGTTGCAGAATCTCCAAATAATAATTCTAAGTGGTTTGCATCTGATATAAGAAAAAAGAGATTAGCATAGTACTGTGATCAGACAAAAGATGGGAAATGTGGTGGGTTTTTTTTTAAGATTTTATTTATTTATTTGACAGAGAAAGAAAGCACAAGCAGGGGGAGAGGCAGGCAGAGGGAGAGGGAGAAGCAGGCTCCCCACTGAGCAGGGAGCCCGATGCGGGGCTTGATCCCAGGACCCCAGGTCATGACCTGAGCCGAAGGCAGACGCTTAACCGACTGAGCCACCCACGAACCCCGGGAAATATGGTGTTGTCAGATTATGCTGTGCAACATAAATTTAGCTGGGGAAAGAATCTAGGAAGTCAAGCTCAGGACATGAGCGGGGCCTCTGGGTTCCTGCCCCAGCTCTGGGGCCTGGGGTGAGAAATGAACATGTCTGCGCTCAGCACCCCCACTCTGCAAAATGGGGCAGTGGCAGCTCTGCCCTCCCCAGGGGGTGGCTGGGAGAATGACATCCGTTGTGATTTGTGAAGCACAAAGCACACGGGCTGCACAGTGAGCTCCCAGTAAGGATTAGTGACTGTCATTACCCATCACCTGTGAATGATAGAGTGAGAACCTGTGCTCAGGCCTGGGCAGCCGGGGTAGGGGTGGGGGGATTAGAAAAGGAACTGCAGAAAGACTCTGGAAGGGATACAAGTTTTGCTGGCTTGTGCTGGTACCTCTCCCCATGCTTTTCATTATTGCCTGGCTGTTCACTTGCATTTACCTGTTCACCTGCAGGAACAGTCTATGACTAGGCGGGTTTTTTACACTATTCTTCACCTTTTGTGGATGTCTGTTTCATAATAAAATGTCTTTGAAATACCAGGATTTTGTCATGGGTGATTTTTTTGTTTGAAATGTATTATCCACTTTCTAGACACTCTTTTTTTTTTTAATTCACGTATTAAGGTTAACCAACTAGAAATAGAAGTTGGGCAATTAGAGAAGAAAGTAGAAACAGTTAACACTGCCTTATGAAAACTCTTTATTTTTTAAATTTTTTAAAAGATTTTATTTATTTATTTGACAGAGAGAGAGAACACACAGGCAGAGGAGAAAGAGGCTCCCCGAGGAGCAGGGAGCCCGACACGGGGCTCAATCCTGGGACCCCAGGATCATGACCTGAGCCAAAGGCAGACGCCTAACCGACTAAGCCACACAGGCACCCCTTATGAAAACTCTTTAGAGCAAGACCAGCCTGGGTCCAAATCCCAGCTAGACCACCCACGGGGTTGGTGTCTTTGGGCAACTGACTAACTCTTCTGTTCCTTGTTTCTTCTCTTCATTAAGTGAGGTGAGGTGTCCCTGCTGCCAGGATGGAAATGAGGTTTAAATGAGACAACACACATCATGCCCCCAACCAGCCACACAGTAGGCCCTCAATGAACGGTGACCCTTTCCTTCCGGCTATATGGACTATAGAGGTGACCGTAAGTGGACCGGGGGTTGCGTGATGCAGGACAAAGGTCCAAGGCTGAAAATAAGAGTTTTGTGGGGTTGGTGAGAAATTGGTCTTATATCCCCAATGAATAGGGCTCAAAGCAAAATTGTGGAGTGGAGGCTGGGCTGCTTTTCCTCATTGGCCAGTGGCTTCGGGCCTCCCTAACACATGGACCCCAGAGTGAGTGAGACTCCTTCCTTCCTGCGGATCTACAAATGCCAGGTCTTAAATAGAATGACTTCTAAGAACATTTGCACTTTAACTCCTGAAAAGCCTTACATCAAAAGAACAAAACGCCAATGGTCAGATTTCAGCAGACAATGCAGAGGAGAGATTTTATTTGTTTTCAATTTTTAGGGGGGTGGTGGGTGCAAACGAAAGGCCTTTCTCATATCCCTGACATCACAACACATGAATACCAATCTCCTTTTTTTTCCAGCGAAGCCTGTGCGGTGAGTGAAGGGGAAGGGGTCCGTTCTCTTTCAGCACTGCTCACTCTCAGAAGCCGACTCCGGCGGACCATGGGGGATCCCGAGTTGTCACAGTCCAGCGAGAGGTGGGGCAGAAGCCAAATCTAGAGGCCCAGGATGCTGTGTACGGAAGGACATGGCACCAGACATGGAGACAGAGGGAGGAGGAAGGGAAGTGGTCTAGATGTGACGCTAACCTAGGAGTTTTAATGTTTATTAAGGAGGAAGGTATTCTCTCTCTCGTACACGCGGTAAACAAGGCGTAGCCAGGTGACAGGCCCGACACCATGCAGCCAGCCATAGGCAGGGCCGGGGTTCGAACCTAAGTCTCCCCGGTCCCAGAGCGCCACACTAGACTGAATATCTGGAAGCTAAGGGGACAACTGGGAGCCTCTGTCCGTCTCCATGACGACCAAATCGACCCCAGAGAGCACAATAACTGGTGCGTGTGTCCTGTGTGGCCACCTGCCCTGGTGAGCAGCCCTTGTTGCGGCTCTGCGCTCCTGCTGGTCCCCTGGTCTGGGGACGCAGGAGGGCAGGGACCAGCGCCGTTGCTCTTGCTGCCATCCTCCCTTTAGAATTCTGTTTTCCAGCAATTGGCTTTGACCGCCTCAGCCGACCTGTCTCCCTGGGA
Organism: Phoca vitulina; assembly: GCF_004348235.1. Classification (NCBI taxonomy): domain Eukaryota; kingdom Metazoa; phylum Chordata; class Mammalia; order Carnivora; family Phocidae; genus Phoca; species Phoca vitulina. The sequence continues at coordinate 62,107,330 of NW_022589708.1, read as the reverse complement.
GGCCGTGTTCCGGCCTGTTCTGGCTGGTGGCCCACAGCCGGCCTGGCCTCGCCAGCTATCTGCAGGAAGGCCCATGTTCCTGTCCTTCCCGCCGGCTCTCTCCGCCTCCCTCCTCCCAGAGCTGTGGGGCCCGGCATCACGCCCGCAGTGTCTGCTACTCTGTTGTCTGCTTCCCTCCCCAGAGCTTGCTTTTTCTCTCTAGGTAAGAACACAGAAGGCTGCTTCTCACGTGTTGGCCTCTGTTCTTGGGTGACTGTGGAGTAGGAGGAGGAGAACGGGGAGGAGAACGGTACACACAGACCAAGCAGCCCAACCCGGACCCCAGGAAATGCCCCAGTGAGCAATTATTTCTTTTTAGGACTGTTGGTTAGGGCTTTGGAATAAATATTTCACTGTCATTTATTCTGGAACATAGATAATCCGAATCAAAAAGTGATAAGGATGGAAGGAAAGAGCCACTTCCCCATCTCGTTGCTCTGGGTGCCTACAGTTAAGAGCTGTGGGGAAGCCCAGGGTGCCTGGGTGGCTCAGTCCGTTAAGCATCCGACTCTTGGTTTTGGCTCAGGTCATGGTCTCAGGGTTGTGAGATCAAGTCCTGTGCATCAGGCTCCACATTCAGTGGGGAGTCTGCTTGCGATTCTTTCCCTCTCCCTCTGTCCCTCCCCCTGCTCTCTCTCTCTCTCAAATAAATAAATAAATATTTTTAAAAAGAACTGTAAGGAAGTCTGATAGGAGAGGGGAGGGGAAGGGTGGAGGGGCAAGCCCCTGGGGGGCAGGTTAGGAGGCAGAAATAGAATCTAAATGTTATGTTTCTCCCCATGGGAAATTGTAGCAGCTTCAGAAGTTTGGGAACTTCCAGTCTCACCAGAAGATAGTGTCCCCTGGGACCATACCTAGGTTTATGCTAATGAGATGACTCATGGGGACCACTAGATCAGTTCAGGATAAAGACTGGCCATGCCCAAAAGACCAACCATGTGACTAGAGGTTGGAGCTTTGAGCCATGTGATATCAGCACTCTGACCTACAAGGAGGGGAGGGCAGCTGCTGATTGAATTCAAATAAGTGGCCAATGACACAATCAATCATGACTACACAATAAACCCCCAAGGAAAACTCTGGACACAGAGGCTCAGGTGAGCTTCCAGTTGGTGACCATATCCATGTGTCAGGAGAGTGATACATCCTGAATCGATGAGGAAAGGACAAGGCAGCTCTGTATTTGAGATCATTTCCGACCTTGCTCTGTGGGTATCTTCTCTTGGCTGGTCCTGATTTGCATCCTTTATAATAATACTCTAAGTGCTCTCCTGAGTTCTTTGAGTCACTCTAGTGAATTATCAAATCTGAGGGAGTTGTGGACATCCCCAAATTTGTAGCCAATTGTTCAGAAGTATGGGTGCCTGTGGCTGGTGAACGAAATGAAGGGAGTCTCTGGAGGACAAGTGCCCTTGACCTGTGAAGTCTGTGCGACCTCTGGGTAGTTCGTGTCAGAATTGCATTCCAGCATGTTTTTGATGAATAGGTGAATCTCCTCCAGTCCAGTGAAGGAGGTCAAAGCAAACTCTCTTCTGTCTCCTTATACTACACTCTCCAAGAGGAAGCCAAGTGGCTTTCATGTCAGCTCTTTGGGTAAAGCTGAAGTCCTGGTTCTAGAGCTCATTCTTGTATGAAAGTTGGGGGTATGTTTACATGGTGCCACTGAATTGACATTTTTGGAGTCAAATCAGCTATTTTGGCTGATATAACATGCTAGTGCTGAGGAGTGAACTGATTATTGAATAATCAAACTCATTTGGTGTTTTTAAAATGGAGATAATTTCACACCGTTCAGACACAGCCCAATTATTTTGTTGTTAAGAAAAATGAGTTGGCTTGGCCCTTTGCAATCCAATCGGTTGCTTGGCAATCAACTTGCCAATAGTTTTTGCCTCCCCATTTTCCTCTGATTTTAATTGTAGCACTGGAATAAAAGGGTAGTCCACCCATCTGCTGCCTTGGATTTTGATGCTTAATTTAAAAAGTCAATCTTCAGCCTGCTTTTTTTTTTAATTCCCAGACAAAAAGAATCCAAATATTATTTCACAGTCCTTTTATTTCTTTCCTTTCACCTTGCATCTCCCAATCTTCTCTAGTATCTTTTTTCTTTTCTTCTTTTTTTATTAACAAAAATATGAAAACAAATTAAATGTAGTAAGGATTTAGCCAATGTTGAGTAGAACACAAGAGATTCTATTGGCTCCTATACATCATATTTTAACTCAACATGATTGACATAGTCAGCCCTGCTTGTGTTCCACCATGACCTCCAGATCTTTGTATGTCATGCTTGCTTGGATTTCCAAACCTCCCTTCTCCCCATCTCTCCCCTTCCCTACCATTTTTGCATCTGTGTATAATTTGATTTACCCCTAAATTTACTATTTGGTTCCATCAATATAACATTTTATCCTGTGTATAGTTTATCAAGGCTGCTTCAAACTTTTCTCCATATTTTAAGGGCCTAGTAACAATATTTAAGTTTATGGCATTTGCCTGAGATTACTACTGTAGCTTCTCCCTTTAACTGGGAGCTTTTAACTTTTAGCTGCTTGTAGTAAAACATGGTTAGATCATATTCACAGCCTTTTCTAAGAGATAGTGTCCTATCCAAAGCCCTGTTGAAATGGCAGCCCTAGACATGTCCCTATTACCTCTGTCCTCATCTGATTGGACTGGAAGTAGATACCTGTCTCAAGGGCTGCCTATCCAGGCTTATTACATGACCTATTGTAAAAAGCGGAGCTCATGCAGTGATCCACTGAGCCAATCAGATCCTCACTCACAGGACTTTGCATTGGGAGACACACAGAGACACAGGTTGTTTGCCATGGGGACTGAGGTACACTGGGTTAGGCTATGAGTAGCCTTGAGCAAGTTGAAGTTAAGAACAAGCCAAAATTGTGAGGAAATATAAACTATGATTAAACAGAAGATACAACACAGAAAGGTCTTATTAAGTCCTGGGAGGAAAGCTAAAGTATACATAAAGAAACCAAGGGGCTGGCCACGTGGCTCCAATGGCCGACCATGAAGATCCAACATGTTGAAGTGCCAAGGTCCCAAGAGCTATCTTGCCTCCAGCTCTAACCTCTGTGTGGACTAATCATACTGTAGTTTCTTATAGGAGAACGTCTTCATTTCCCCTTGTTTCTTGCAATAACTGTGGCTTCTCTCTTTATGCGGCCCAGCTATCATTGTCATACTGGTGACCTCATCCATTGCTCCCACCTGTGCTTAGGTAGTAGAGAAACTGACAAGGAGCATTGTCCGGGAGTCCTATTACTTACCTGTTGCTGTAGTTCTGCCTCAGTGCTCAGCTAACTTCTCCCCACTATGCCCCTTCAACATGGGCCAGCTACTTAGTCAAGAAGCCCCTCTCCCAGGACTGGTTGTCCAACAAGAATGCCTGAAGGACTCAAGGTAAAAACAAATAGAGACACACCGATCGTGTGATTTGTAATCCTTTGTCTACGTGGAAGGATGTGATTGGTTTGGTTCGATCTGACCGTTGACTTCCAAGAGATCTCTTTGTTACATGTGAAATCCACCCTCTGTTCTGTGACTCTTGGTTTGTAAGTGATTCATGATGTGAGGTAGCAGACCTACTCTCCCAACTCAGAGAAAGTAATGCCAGAAAAATCTTTGTGACACACACTATTCCTCCTATTACTCCTCAGCCTCTGGTTATCCTGCAAGACTTGAGCAAGGCTTTGGGTGCAATCAGAGCCGTAAGGTGAGAAGAGGGGGAATATTTATGAACTTTGCTCCACCCTGGGCATCTTCAGGACAAAAGAGGCCAATATTTCACCTCCAGAGGGCCAAGAATAAAAAGCACCTGAACCAAATGCAGAGTGTATATCCAGAGTGGGGCTGAAAATCAGCATCCAAAGTCACTGGGTTACTCTCATTGCTTTCACATAGCACTGTCCCAAGTCCTCCACCACAGAGGGGACTTGTCCAATGCCCAAATATATGAAGGGATTTAGTTCCCCACCTGTGTATCAGGCTGATGAATAACTGTCGAAGGGTACACCCAGCTAATTTGTAGTCTCCTAGCAATTATGACTTAATAGTAAGTGTATTTATTCATTGGGATTTGTTGGGATTTGTTTTTCTCGACCTGGGTCCTCGCACCATGGCTGATTCTGGGAGAACAGTTTCATCTCTATCTCTTACTGGTGGAAGTGGTTATGCAGTTATCCAGGTCAGGATAACTCCCTTCCACCATAAGGGCCAACTCTGGGCGGGGGGGAGCAGGTTATTTGGTCAGCCCAGCACATGTCAGCTGTGCCCCTGAATCATCATCAAGCATATCAAGGACTCTACTCCACAGCTCTCTGCAGGCCTGACTCATGTGGCAGCTTCCCCAGAGAACGCCCACGGCTCCAGGTACTGCTCCCAAGCTGGTGGCCGCCTCCATGTAGACACACAAAGCCAGTCGCTAGGCTTGCTGAACTCTGCTTAAGGATACAGGGCCTTGTACATACCTCTCTCCTCTGGGTTTCTGGTTTCTGCCACGACAATGTAGTATAGTAAACCTACCCAGGGTTCATTTCACATCAGTAATGGTGTTATGAAAACTGGGGCCAGTCTTAGAAAATGCAGTGCCTGATGTGAAAGAAAAGGTGGAAGAGGCAAGAGCCAAATACAAAGCAGCATTCTCCAGGCCAGACCCTGGATTCCTGGACACAGCCTCAGAGATTCTGTTTCAGGGAGTTTGATAGTATCCTGTGCTACTATCTTTTTTAAAAGACATCTCAGATGATTCTGACAGGTATGGGAACCATTCTTTAGGGATACACACACAAACACACACACACACAGACATATGCACATGCACATAAATATTCTGGGGTGGAAAGGGTCTTGTCTTGGAAGTCAGGAGATCTGACACTAGCTAATGAAATGGTCCTGTGTAAATCATCTCTCTTCCCCAAGCCCCATCTGGAAAATAAAGAGTTTGGATTAATCTCTCTCCAAGATCTTTCCAGCTCCAAAGAACATTGATGCTGTGAAAACTATAAATCTCTCACTGCTTTAATTTTCCTTTCGATAAGTAGTTGTTAATTGAAAAGAACTAAACAATTGGGCCAACCCAGGAGGATATTCTGAAGATCTTCCTTCCATATATTTAAAAGTATAGGTAAAGAGAGCAGGTAGTGGGAGTACAAATTAAAGAAGACAAGCCAGCTAAGTTGTAATTGAAACTTTCCCATCAAGTAAATATAATGAACCCCACAGCAAACCATAAACAGAGAAACGCCACAGCTATGTGCTGTGGGAGTTGCCGTAGGGAAGGGAGTCAATACTGGGAGAAGTCGCTGACTAGCAAGGAGGGAGTGGGGAAATATCAGCGCTGGGAGTAGAAACAAGATGGTGGCCACCAGTGAAAAGAAGCAAGTCCTCTTCCCCTGCTGAGCCCAGAAGGGAATTCAGGCATTCTTTTGCTTCAGGTAGAGATTGAGCTACAGCGGCAAAAATTACCCAATAACTTATGGATTTCAACAAAGCAGGAAGCAAAGAGCCTGAGGCCTCAGAAGAAGAGGTGGTATTTTAATTGAATGAAACTGAAAGAATTTTCTTAGCCTCTGTTAGGAGCTGGTCATGGCTTTGTGAGGGCTAGCCTTGATAATTAATTAAAAATGTATTCAAATACAGGTATTTCTAGTCTGGGAGCTTCAGGAAGACAGAAGTGGGTGCATTTAGTAAGACTCCCGGGAAGGTAAGGAAGCAGAACACAAACCAAGTCTATCTCAAGGTCTTAATGAAATAAAGTCTGAGTGGTTGTGGGTTGAGGCACATGGATTTTGTAAACACAAGTCCTAAATCTCAGTGATTATATGCAGACTAGCCAAATAGTATTTAATGGCTATTATATAGCATTTTCTGTAAATCAAATTTATTCATGTAAATTTGAGGTGCTTATTTTATATGAGATATTCTCAAAGCATTGAGAAAAACAGAACACTCCATGGGATAATATTCGGGGGAAAAAAGGGCTATCATAATGACATTTTTTTTAAAGGAAACGCTGCTATCAATTGTGAACGAAAACTTTTTCAGATTCCTTCCCTTTTGAAAGGAAAACTAAAACATGGATTGACAAAGTGCCACAGGAGCTCACAAATCTCAGAAATGGACAACCTCTCTCCAGCTCTGGAGTACTAACTCACCCCATGTAATAATCAGAACACCTTATGTATTTCCTCATAGATACGTATCACTGCTCTTTTGGACAATATCAATTTTCCCCTCATATCATAGGCTTAACCTCTGTCTGAAGCTTTCCTAAGTCTCTGAAATTCTGAAAACATTATCCACAGCCACCGTTTTACATGTCCAAAACAGTCATATCACTCTTCTGTGTTTCATGACTCAGTTCTTTGACTTTTCAATAGTCGACATGACCATCATCAGCTTCTTTAACCTCTTGCCATCTAACCTTTGGACTCGTGAAAACCATCAATGATCCCTTCCTAACTCACACACAATGACACTGCTGGGGTCCCACCCTTAGCATCTCTCCCTGACAGCCTCTCTTATCCGCATAGCTTCCTTAATGCTCTTTTTTGCTTTGGCTTAAGAAATAACTTCTAGTTCTCCTCATTCATTTGCTCCCTCATTCTGTCTGTTAGTGAGCACAAAGTCCAATGACACCAGGGGTAGGATAGGCACATAAGTGACAGGGGCTGGCCACGGATGAATGAGAGCTAAGGGTGTACCATATAAAGTGGGGGGAGAGTGGGTGGTCAGTACTCGGTTCTGACCAATGGTTGCACTCAGGGAAAAGGAGGCTCAGTTTTTAAGACAATCTAGAAATCTAGATTTTTATGGGGAATTTCCTTCCTTTTACACACATTAAAAATTAATTCAAAATTTTATCTTATGGATACTTGTGAGTCAAACCAGGCACTGGGAAGGGCTGGGATCAGCCTGCAAGTGATGTGTTTGCCACCTCTGCTCCACGCTGCTTGCTGCATTCTACCACATTGATTCCATGTAGCCCTGTGGCCAAAAAGGTCATGTGTGAAGTTGGAAGTGAACCAAGACCATGAATAAAGTTGCTTGGTATAGAATAGATACATGCTCTTGTTTTGTGCTAAGAAATACCACGTAGAAGTTTCCTCAAGGGGGGCTGGAGAAAGAGAAGGGAAATTCAGGAGAGAGAAATGGAAGCATCCTGAATTTTGGGAGTCTTCGCTGAACTTTGTTGGCTGCAAAGGAAAAGAGTACCTGGGCTCCCAATAGCATTGAAGGTGGAACACAAGCACACCTGAGATCCGAGGCAGTTCTAGCAATCTGATTTTCCATCTAGCAACCAGCAGCAGGATCTTGGTGATATCTCTCTGGTATTCCTCCTTTAACAAGACTCGGTTACCAGATTCCAGCTTCTTTATGCACTTCCCTTCTTGGGTTCTCCTTCCAACTAGTGGACACTTGCGCATATCTCCAATCCAAATCCCTCAGGGAAGAATTCTAGTTGGCTTAGTTAATCATTTTCTGACCTTGTTGGAACACTGCTTTTGTGCAGACTGCTTCACAGACTATATGCCGGGTAGAAATTTGATTCCCATGAGTATCTGCCTATGGCTCAAGTGCCCCCAGCCCTCAGGTCTGCTCCGTTGCTGGGGGTGGGGGAGATTGTCTGGTAGGTTAGAGGGGTTCTTAGACCCAATTCCAACCCCCAGTGCCAGGGTTGGGGGTTCTGCCACACCAACAAATAATTCTCAGACACCAGCTGGGGGTCCTACAATTCGACTCTGTTCTGACACTATCTGCCATGAGATAGCATCAGATTCCACAGGTGAAGGGTTCTGTCCACAAGACTGCCCCGCACCCCCACATTTCAGATGCCAGTTGCAAGCCCAGGTTGTTACCTGGGCTTCTGACTGACTGGCTATAAATCAGAGGTTCCCACAACCCCCTTCTTGGGTGCAATTAACTTGCTAGAATCGCTTATGGAACTCAGAGAAACATTTTCCTTAACTAGGTCACTGGTTTATTATAAAAGGATATAACTCCGGAACAGCCAGACAGAGGAGATGCACAGGGCAAGGCATGGGGAAAGAGCAAGTTTCCATGGCCTCATGGGATACCTCCACGTGTTCACCAACCCAGAAGCCCTCCAAACCCTGTCATTTTGGGGTTTTATGGAGAGTTCCATTACATAGGCATGATTGATTAAATCATTGCCCATTGGCAGTTGATTCAAACTCCAGGCCCTCTCTCCTTCTCCCTGGAAGTGGAGGTGGGGGTGGGGGGACTGAAAAATTCCAATCCTCTAATCATGTGTTGGATCTCCTGGCAACTAGGCCCCATCTTTAGGTGGGGTCCAAAAGTTACCTCATTAGCATAACAAGAGATAATTTTGTCACTCTCAACATTTAGGAAATTCCTAGAGTTCTTGGTAGACGTGAGTCAGGAACTATGGTGGAAGACCAAGTATATATGAGAAATATATCTTGGTCATCTAAATGAATTTTACTGCTTGACTAGGACAGGAGTTTCAGAGGGAAAAAGGAACTCAGTAAGATTTATGCCATAATTTGTAGAAAACAGAAAAAGTGTTCAGACCTAGTCAGCTAAGGGAACAAAGGCAACAATTACAACAGGGAAAGGGAAAATCTAAGAAGGCTGATATTTTTGTGAGGGTACTAAATAACACCCAGCATACTGTCAGCATCGAGAGTATTAACCTATGGAAAAAATAAAGAGGTCAGGGAGATGGAAATCAAACTATCAGACTGATTGATAAGGCTGGACTGGAGAAGTGGCTTAGGCCAGTTGCCAGTCTTCAACCTAGGAACAGGAGAATCTACCCGCCCAGTTAGAGGCCAGGTGGAGTCACCCTTGCCTATTCCCCCCAAAAAGCCTTCAGCCAAGCAGGCCAGGAGCAGAGCGTGCCCTGTGTCAAGGCAGATGTACTAACAAGAATTGCTTTTCTCCAACTTGCCCGATAAACTCAGGCACTCCTCCCTTTTGTGAAGGGTGAAATGAAAGAGCAGATGTTTTTACTTTATGGTTAAGACAGAAATGCAGAGCTGGGAAGGAATGGTGCCCACTAAATAATTGTCAGGTCAGAGTTTTGTTTTAAAAATTCATAAGATAATAAACTGTTTATTTAGCCAACGTTTTCTGAGCACTCATTATAAGCAAGCAGATCAGGTCCCTGCCCTCCCGGAGCTTACGGTCTATGGGAAGGCAGGTATCAATCATACCACAAAAACAGATACACATTTAGAAATGTGGATATGAGCTCTGAAGGAAAAGCACCTTGTACTATAAGAATGGTAATAAAGATAACTCAACTGGCATGGGGACGGTCGGGTTGTCAGGACAGGCTCCCGTGCGGAAAGGTTTTTGTGCAAATATCTGAAGGCAAGGATGGGGAGAGAGACCTCTAGGCAGAGGAAGTGGAGAGCATAAAGATTCCAGGGTGGAAAAGAGAGGGACACCTCAAAGAACGGGAAGGAAACAGTTTGAGTGGGGTGGTGAACAATGGGAACGTGTTGGTTAGGTGGGTCCTGAGATGCCCTCTTCCCACTCCAAAACTGTTAGGGAAATCCACACTGAAGGAAACACAGCAACCAACAAGGATGTTAGATATTCAGGCTAGCATCCAAGAAACAACAACAGCTTTTTAAAATGAGTTACAATCCAAAAAAAGGTGCTTTCAAAAAAAGAAGGGAATTGTTTCAGAAGAGGGGAGGTGATTATAGCACCAAATACTGCAGAGAAGCCAACTAAGGTTGGCTCTGAATACCGCCAGAGACAGGGTCAGGGACAGCACTTGTCATCTTGGCACAAACCGTGTCAGTGGCCTGAGGGGGCTGAAGCCAGACTGGGGCTGAAAAACTCAAGGCCCCTGTTCAGCAGAGAAGAGGGATGGGGTGTTAGCCAGAGGGGGAAGCAAGTCAGGGAATTTTTCGATTTATGTGAAGTGCTTAGCAGTTTGGGGCCTGTTCAAATATTCAATTAAGTGGTCTCTTTTCTTGTTTTGTTTTTCTTTGCTTTTTAAGAGAGTAAGATCTCCTGAAAGGTAGGAATGGAGTGAAGTCTCTGTCAAAAGGCATCTTGGTGCCCTGGTTGCCAATAAAAGTATGAAGAGTAGCTTTAGCCTTCAACTGGATCCACAAAGTTGCTCACTCGGCAAAATTGTGTTTAGTTTCTACCCCTCTGTGCCCCCTTTGTGTGTGAACTCAAGGAGTATTTATTGCACTTTTATGGTGTGCTAGCCTATGATAGGTGTTGAAGGTGTAACAATTAATAAGACGTAGTGCTTGGATTTAGGGAGGTCATAGAATGCCAGGAAAACAGACCTGAAAACAGATATTTACAAAACAAAGCTGTAAGCGTATAATACAAGTCTAACCAAAAGACAGCGTTAGTACAGAGGTCGTGATATTTAATCCAGACCTTAAAGAATGAGTAGAAGCTTGACAGTCTCACAAAGGTGAGAAAGCATATAATATATATAAAATATATATGATATATTTATATATAATGTAATAATATTGTATAATATATATTATATATAATATATTTATGATATATTATAAAATATATATATATATATTTTACATTCTACAATCTGGTCCTTCCTTGTAACCAACAACATGAATTTGTAAGGAATTTGGCCACTGAACACGGAGAAGCCAATTAACCAACATAAATAATAATCCCATTTCCACATTCTTATAAGCACCCTACTTGTAATACTCAAGAGAACTTCCAATACACTGAAGTGGTAAAATATTAAGTTTAAAACACATAACCCCTCTACATTTTGAAGAGAAGAACACAGATATAAACACTTAACATGATAAATATCTAAATGGAATCTCACTTTTAAAGACAACTTTTTCTATGTGCTATAATTCCTTGCACTAAGCTGGGGAGGCTAGTTGATGGGTTTAGGTGGAGAAAGGGTAAGAGTTGGGAGCAGAGCCTATGACTTGGGGACACATGATTGTGGTTAATCAGGGCCATACACTCCATGTGTCAAAGCATTTACTCAAGAAAGATTCAGGCCTTGGGTGAGAACTCCTTTACAAATCTAAGTAATTTTTTCCTCACATAGTTTAAACATGGAAGCATAGTTTAAAAATCAGTTCTAATGACCAAGTCACCTGGCTAAGTAAAGCTTCCTACACGGAAACACTTAGAGATGGACTTCAAAAGTTAACTTCTTGAAACTTTGGAAACCAAACTGTGTTGTCGAATCACACCCAGGCTCTGCTATAGAGAGTGAGAGTCTCCAGAGAGAGCATCTTTGCCTCAAGGGCAAGGATGACTCCAAATGAGGACAGGTGGGGTTGGAGAGTCACCTAAGGATGGGTATTACCCAAGAAGAGGACCTACCCATTTCTATCACCTTCTGAATCTTCTTTAATATTCCTAGGCACCTGGGAACATTTCCCTGGGGTGTCCCCAGATGTCTCCATGGTGGTGTCACCAGCCTTCTCCTTGCTCCCTGGGAGCAAATGGATCCCGGGTCTGAAACATGAGGCAGTTCTTAATACCCAGTGAAAATAACAAGTTCAGAGCTTGCAAGGATCCATTACCCTTCTGCTTTCAGATGTTTATTGAAGTATGTTAAATGACATCCTGCCAGGGCAAGGTTCATAACTCCTCCTGGTGCCATGGTTTTTAAACTTTCGTCATCAAAATCATCTGGAAAGCTTATTAAAACCCAGATTACTGGCCCCCAGTCCCAGAATTTCTGATTCAACAAAAGCCAAAAGATTTGCTTCTCTAACAAGTCCCCAGCGATGCTGCTGCTACGGTTCTGGGGACCCCACTTGCAGAACCTGGGTTCTAGGAGATTCTTCCTTCTCCTAAAATTCTTGCACAATCTATGTGTATGTGTCCATGTGTTTTTGTCCTAGAACATGCTTCTGAGCTTTCATCGGAATCGCAAAGTGAAATAAACCACACACAAACAAAAGCCAATAGTTCTAAGAACATTTACCCAGGCGAGATACCTAGAGAAACGCTGACCCCCAGGCGAGAAGAATGCACTGCGGTACAGAAAGTATGGACCCACTGGGTAGAGCAAAGCTAGTTCCACAATAATGCTCAGAATTGCCGGCTCAGAGCTGGTAATGTTTGATAGGCTCAATCGAAATAAAGAGATTTAGATAGGAATTAATATTTCACCCTACAGGAATTTATTTTTAATTATAGATAATTATGCTGAATTACAACAAGATGATTTGAAGCATTATGCTAATTCAGAAGTAATAAAGCATGAATTACTGATACAATCTTTAAAAATGTAACCTATCAATCAACACTGGAACAGCAACAGACAAAAGGCAATGATCTGACATTATTCTTTTATGGTATCATAGTTAAAACTGGCCTTCAACTTACCCTTTAAAAGCCTCCTTAGGGCAATGAGATGCCATTACTTGTGGCTCCGTGCAGAGCCAAATGAAGATCTATATCCCTGCAGGCTGCCCTCACCATTGGCCGGTTCTCAGAACCCCTTGCTTTTTAGAGGTGATGGAACACAACGATATAAGCACAGACATGTGTCCAGTCAGACCCTGGCTCAAATCCCAGCTTTGATTTTTACCAGTCATAGGACCTTGAGCAAGTTACTTCTACCTCTCTGAGTCTCAGTTGCCTCATCTGTAAAATGGGAACGAGAGTCTAACACATAAGGCTCTTCTGATCATTGAATGATATGATCCATAAAATCTCCAACATAGTAAAAATTCAACAACTGGTAATGTCAATCAGCTCTTGGCCTGCACTGATGTTGCTAGTAGAATCACATTTGGCTATCATACTTAGAAACTAGCAGGGGCACCTAGGTGTCTCAGTCAGTTAAGTGGCTGCCTTCGGCTCAGGTCATGATCCCAGGGTCTGGGATCCAGCCCCGCATTGGGCTCCCTGCTCAGCGGGGAGTCTGCTTCTCCTTCTGCCCCTCCCCCCATCTCTTGCTTGCTCTCTCTCTCCCTCTCTCTCTCTCAAATAATTAAATAAAATCTTAAAAAAAAAAAAAAGGAAAAGAAACTAGCACCTAGCTTTCCAACAAGCCCTTCAGGACCCAGTTTTATTTGACAGGACATAGTAGTTTTCATGTAACTAATATTGTGGCTAGTAGGCTAAGGATGGTTCCTGAGTTTGCAGGTCAAGTAAGCTCCCTTTGGTCAGTGCTGGGAGAAAGTTCTGGGCTTGCTGACTAAACATCTGCCCAATGTGTTTTCTTCCTCCCGGGTCTAACAGACCACAGACATAAGAAGACAAAGAAGGGCAAGGGGGAAGGGAGAATAAGATAACAAATGTCTCCCACACAGTGATTGCTAATCTCTATAGCAGGAAAGCTGATGACTGGCTACCTTAGTCAAAGCGAAAATACCTCATGAGAAAGGGGGGAAAACCAGTATTGAGCACCCTCCATGAGTCAGTTTTGCTTGCATGTTATTACATAATGTACTTCTTATATAGGAAAAAACAGAAAAGTATAGTCCAAATTCATAGAGCCAGTGAAAGGTGGAGTTGAGATTAAAACACAGATCTGTCTTACTCCAAATGTTTTTAGTTTAAACCATACTGCCTTTCCCAAAATAATTGACTTCTCCTACTTCATAGCATTGCTCTTTGAAGCAGATGAAAGGAAAGATGGTGGGTATATGGAGAAGAAAAATCAAAATGCACCTAAATAATGGAAAGTCAAGAAAAAAAGCAACTCCTCCCACCACAAACACACACACGCACACACACACACACACACACACACACACCCAGAACAAACATTAGGAACCAAACACACATATCACTCAACACAAAATACATGACGAATCTCACACTGCAAGACCTTACTTATCTCATGGAGAACCCACAGTTAATCAGAGTTGCCAATGAGGTCAAGGGCCTGTTGAGGGCAGCAGAGAGTTGGAACTTGGTGAACACCTTGGCTATCAAGCGGAGGGCAGAGGTGGAAGCCAACAAAAAGCCTTGCTGGGCAAGATTGTATTGATACTTGGGAATCAGGCTCTGTGCAAAAAGTGAGTTCTATGTTAGGATAGATTTTGCACTTGGGTTCAGCCAGGCATTTGCATTTAGGTCAGAGTGGCCAAAGGGTCTTAGCCAGAGAACACACTGTCATAGCAGTGAGTTAGATGACCAAGGAGAGCCTGTGGAGTTAGAGCCCTGGTGGTGCATACTGTTGGATGCAAACATGCTGCCCCACCAGCTCTTGGCAGAACAGACCCATTTAGCTTAGCTTTCCCCCCTCTATCCTTGTGGCAAGAATCTGGAGCTGAGTGGGCACAGCCTACTTAGTTACTTGACTGGCCCTGGAAACATGAGTTTGGGGCTTCCGGTTTTAAATGGCCCATTACTCCAGGAAATAACTTGGAACTTGACAATGTCCATCACTGAAATTTTAGAGGTCATAGACATAAGTGGAATTCTGAAGCCTGCACAATGGAATGTCCCCCAAACCAGAAGATTTGACGCAAAAAATAAAGATGACGTCCATGTTCTCATTCATATCTTAAATTTAAGGAGCAGCCATCATGATCACTGCCATCCAAAAGACTATAGTAGTGTAACTGGGAAAATGTGACCTGTAGGTAATGCTGCCTTGGATTCTGTTAAATGCCAAGTAAGAGTGTAAACAATAAGGGATAAAGGTGTTCCGAAGTTCATTGTGGTCTGAGATGATTTAGGTTGGCTTCACAAAGAAGGTAGAACATTAACTGGATCTTGCATAAGGGTTAGGTTTAGGTGGTAGAACAATAGAAAGGAGGGTATTCCAAGAATGGAAAATTGCATGAGCTAAAGAGAAGCCACTGGAAGGTGTGGGGCAAGGTTAGGTGCTGATGAATAGATCAGTCTGGCTGAAGTTGTAAATTTATGTGGAAAGAGGAACATACGTCCAGGCATTTTAAGAATAATCTCACATTGCAATTTGTAAGACCCCATATAATATCATGGCCCCTAATCTCGAATTTGGGAAAATGTGATCTTCATACGTCACCACCCAGTAAACCCTGACCAACCCCTTGAAGCCAGGAAAGTAAGTCCCATCTGTGAGTCTATCACTGTGTCCCCACTAGACCAACTGGAACTTAGTAGGCTAAATGAACCAATACAATTTTTTCCCTATACTTCGACAGTTGTGTTCATAACCGATGCTTGGTTAGCAAAACTCATATTAGGGCCTTAGGGATTAAATTTCCAGATGCACAATTACAAAGTTATTACTTTCCTTTTGGAATTAAAAAAATTATAAGAATTACATTGAAAAAACTACACATCATCGAGCAAATCCATCCATCTCATTTAATTGAGGCATTTCTTTTCCTCTTACCACATAAGGGCAGACTTCTCCTATTTTCTTATCATCCACCGATGGGCCAAGTAAATCACACTGCTTCTTCAAGCAGCTGTGTGGAGTATACTCTGGCATTTTTGTCCCTTAAGGAGGGATGATTACTGGATGGTTTTATAAGATAACTGTTTATAACTATTAACAGCAGATGTGACCCATTGTTCTTAATTAATTGATCCTATCATATGCAATTCTTGTTATAAGAGCTCTACTGTAGGAAAAAAATGCCTATGTTTGTGACTGCATACATGAGTAAATAACTGAATGAACGAATGAAATAAGTGAATGAACATATGCAGAAGAACTGCTGGTGACCATACCCCAGATGTTTCTCAACGTGTAGACGGTGAACGCCCGGCATCAAAACCATCCAGAATGTTTATCCAAAATGCAGAGCTCTCGAAGGTAATGCTCAGAAATCTGAATTTTAGCAAGTTCCTGGGTGATTCTCACAGCTCTAAATGTGAGAATCTTTGCTGTGGATGGAGGAAAGCAGGAGGGAGGGAACAGACTTTGGAAGACATGGGAGAGAAGCTAAGAAGTATCTGTAGTGGATCCTGACTATAAGGCCGGGAGAGGCCAGCAGAGAGAAGCCCAGTTATATTCCCGGAGGTCCTGAATGCATCCTCCGGCGGGGGGGGTGGGGGGGGTTGCACAACTAGAGGGTCATAAAAAATAAAAAAGAGTTTGGTCTAGGACACTGAGACCTGCCTCCTAGGATCCAGACGCACAAGGTATCACACACCAGCACAGATGATGACTGTCCCAGGACAGTACTGTTGTCTTAGGTTTGCCATGGCTCTTAGCATCCTTTCAGGAATGGACCAACACAGGCTGGTGGAGTGTAAGAAGCTCCCTGAAATGAGACAGAATCCCATAAAAGCAGGTCCCAACAGCCAAAGACTGGAGGAGCCTTTGGTGAGAATGTATGGCTTTACTAGGTTGTTTGGACTTTTATCTGCAGGTAGCAAGGCTCACAGGACATTTGGTTTTTAAGATGAGGACAGATAAAAGGGCACCTGGGAAGGTGAATCCGAGAAACATGTGCTGATTGGATTGAGGAGGGCAGAAATCACAGGCAGGGAATACTGTAAGGAGACCCCCACTAGGGTTTCCCTATTGGAGTTGGCCCCGTTTTTCTGAGACCTTTCACTTTTCCTGCCAGCACTGATTATTTCAGACTGACTCCCTAAAGTGTAGAGACTATGTCTTATCGGTCTTTATGTTTCCTACTATGTATAATGCTGAACTGCACTGAGTAAGCTCGGTCTAGGTATACCATCTCCTAGTACTGAAAATAGATTTGGTTTTGAACTCAATGCAAATCATATTTATCAGCCTTTTCAGTTTGTCATTCATTCAACAGGTATTTATTGTATGCCTATTTTGTGCTAGACACTGGACTACACACTAGGAATAAAGTAGTGAGTAAATGAGACACAGCGCCTGCTCCGGTGGGGGGTGCTGTCTACTGGAGGACAGACACAAAAGGCAGAGAGTGTGCAAGGATGTTTCAGGTGGAAGAGTAACACAGGAAAGGAGCAGAAGTCCCAAAGAGAGCCATGTCCTCCATGTAGGTAAAGTAAGGGTCACGTGAGGTGGGACGGGGCGGGAGGGGGGGGGGGGGGGGGGCGGTGAAGGAAAAGCATGGCCTTTGATGCCTGCAGAAGAATGTGAAATTTAACCTACAGACACTAGGGAGCCATTAAAGACTTCTAAGCAGGTGAGTTTATGTGAGTTTATTGACCAGACCCGAGACAGGTATATTTAGTTAGAGTGTTATTGCAAGAGTCCAGGTGAAAGATAATGAAGACCCGAGTCAAGATGGTGGTCGATGAAGAGGCCAAAGGGCCACAAAAGAGATAAAAATCTACAAACTTTGTCACTGGCTGAAAGAGGAGAATAAGGCCCAAGGAGGAACTGAAAAATATCCCTGTCCTGACGACCATATGGACGAGAGAATGCCTTTAATTAAAATCTGCCACAAGGAGAAAGAGTCTGTATGAAGCAAGCTGATGCATTCGGTTCTAATTCATCCCCCATGTGGCTGCTAGAGTATCCCACTGAGCTCATGGGCCTGGCCACAGTCCTCTCTTGCTCTGAGCTCTCCAGTGGACCACCAGTAGTTACCCTCTTCGGATACAAACTCATTACCTCCTAATCCAACCAATATTTGTTGTAGGTCTACTTTGTTAAAGTCTAGCAGTTGGTGTCATTTCAGGGAGGAATGGATTAAAAATGATGAATTAAGATGTAGCTCCTACCTTTATGGAGCTCACGAACTAAGAGTCACTGATGCATTCATTTTTCCCATAAGCCAAGTCATGTGCTGAGCACTTGATATACCAGATGAATAGGTTCCAGTGCCAGTAAATCCACATACAGAAACGAATTAGGTGCTGACAATTCTCTAAGACTAACACTGACTCCTATAACTCACAATTTCAAATCTTAGCTCATTAAGACAATATGATTTTTCTCATTTATTATTTTTAGAAAGGGAAGATTTGTCATTTTAAATGGAGAATATTGCCCTTAGCTATTTTATGTGCATAGATTACACAGAAAAATCTCATTTGAAAAAAAAAAAAATCTACTCTTCCAAAGTGTAATGTAGCTTGGCAGTTTAAAAACTACTGGACTAAAACCCAGAGCTTAGCCCATCATCCTGGACATCTGTGGGGCACTGACATGTCCTGCATTGCTTTGACAGTCACGGTGCAATTTCCATACAGTTCTGTGACCCAACCCCAGGTTTGGACAAGCCTGTCTAGATCTAATATGAGTACCCATAGGATCCAAACACAGCTGCCCCCATTTATTTTTTCCTCCAAAACACCAGCTAAGTGTTTGGACTGATTTTTTTCCAGAGAATTTATTGGTTCACATCACACAGACAAGAACTCTATGTCCAGAGAACTTGGAGTTTCAAAGCGACGTGATGATGCAATGAGGCATTTTGACCAAATTCCATCCTGGATTTGACGAATCCACCCAAACGGAGAGGGGAGTGGCTACTTCTGGTTCGAACTAGTTCTTAAGGCTGCGGAGCCTGGTACAAACACCACTGGCCTGGGGGTGGTGGAAGCTGGTATTTTCTTCCCCTCTCTGCTGCTAACAAGCCACAAGACCTGGGCTAACGCACACAGGTTTGCTCAGGTGTTAGTGAAATGTCTGAACCAGCTGATTTCCAAGGATCCACCCAGCTCTTAAAATCAGACCATCCCAAGAACGTCTCTTATAACAGTTCTCCAACTCTGCCATTCCGAGTAAACATGATCTGGTCACGCTGAAATTTCCTGTTCTTGGTAATTACAATTAATTAGCAGAAGTCTATGGCATAAAAAATTAATCATAGTGCAATAAGGATTGTAAAAGCTAGCCAGATGGTGATGAGATGAACTAAGAGAAGAAACTTCTTTTTCATTTCCAAAACCCTGTTTCAAGCATCTTGAAGGCTTCTCAGACTTGGGTGATTCCCAGCAAGTCATTAGTAGGTTCTGAAAGCAGGGCCCAGCCTGGGCTCGACCCAACTTTGAAAGACTCCACTCTGGTCTAAAGTTTCATTTAGAGCCTGGGCAGAAAAATGCTGTTGATGGTCGTGAGATCTACCTCCTTCTGTGTTTGAGGACAAAGAGCCTCTGAGGCTTCCCAATCTAGACGGAGCCAGTCAGGTCCAGAGTGTCTGTCCTGTTTGCTGTAAAGCTAAGAAGGAGGATATTTAAAAAAAAAAAAAAAAAAAAAGTAGGAAAGCAGGACTTGCTAAAGACCTGCTGAAGTCCAACTGGGCCTCCCCCCTAGCTAGGAAGTGGGAGAGTATTATTAAGCTCGTCAATTCATGTCTGCGTATCTTAGGAGTGACTTTTAACTCAGAAACTTCAGTGAGAATGTACTTTGTAAGCAGATCTGGGTTTTTGAAATCCTGGTGGAGTCTGGTCTCTGTCCCTCCTGTGTTTATCCTTAAATCTTCATTGCCCTCCCTTCCCTTGGTATTTGATGTTGTGGATTCAGGTCAATGGCTCATTATGGAATTATTTTAAACTTTGCTCCTCGGCCATAAAAAAGAACAAAATCTTGCCATTTGTTGTGACACGGATGGACCTAAAGGGTATCATGCTACGTGAAATCAGTCACACAGAGAAAGACAAATACCGTATGATTTCACTTATATGTGGAATCTAAAAAAAACAAACGGACAAACAAAACAAAACTCACAGAGACAGAGAACAGAATGGTGGTGAATGCGGGTAAAACCAGGGAAGGAGGGCAAGAGGTACAAACTTCCTGTTATAAAAGAAATACTTCATGAGGGTGTCAGGCATAGCATGGTGACTGTGGTCAATAATATTGTATTACATATTTGAAGGTTGCTAAGAGACTGAACTTTAGAAGTTCTCATCCCAAGAAAAAACAATTTTTCATAACTTTGTATGGGGACCGACATTAACAAGACTCATTGTGGTGATCATTTCACAGTGTATACAAATATCAAATCATTATATTGTATGCCTGAAACTAACATAATGTTATATGTCAATTATACCTCAATTACAAAATAATTTAAAAAATAAACTTTTCAGTAATTTCAGAGTAGAAAGAGGACCTTCAACGTGAGCTTGCTTGTGTGAAGAGTGGCACATTCTGTCCTCCAGCTTATGGATAGTTATGATTTTGTTTTACAAACTGGATTCATTCCTTCTGGCCTCCCCTGCCAGTGTGCTGGCCCCCTCAGGAAAAGGACAGGGATTTTACATCACCCACACCTACATTTTCACCAAGGGTTTGGCCGGATGGAACTGTAGGAAAAGGCCTAATAAAGCACGTGAGTGTTTAACCTAACTCAAACAAATGATTAACTAAAATGTGAGGAGAAAAACAATAACAGGAACCAACAATGGTACGAACACAGATGAATCATCTGTCAACCCTTGCTGATTGACGTCAGACTGACTACAAATGGTGTTTTACAAGTTAAGGACAAGGTGACCTCCAGGGTCATATGCTCATGCTCCTTTAGATTATTTGCCTTCCCCAGGTACATCTCTACAGGTGTGCAAATGCATGGCAAGGGAGCTTTTAGCAAATGAGAGTCCAATTTTGGAATTGCTGCCCTAAAGGCATTTAGATTATCTGAATTCATTCTATGGGAAAAAGAAAATTTTAACAATTTCAAAATCTCAAACAAAAATTTATATTTATCCTCTATCTGACCACCTTTATAAACTTTAAAAAAAAATCCTTTCTACTCTGCTTCTATCACTAACATTCTTCCCTGTATTTTTTTTTCCTTTGTGGCACTTGTTATTATCTGACAAATAGATATGCCTATTGTCTGTCCCTCTCCCCACTAGAATGTAAGCTTTTTGAGAACAGGGATTTTTTTTTTTTTTTTAAGATTTAATTTATTTATTTGAGAGAGAGAGAGAGCCCACAAGCGAGAGAGCACAAGCAGGGGGAGCAGCAGAGGAGAGGGAGAAGCAGGCCTCCTGCCAAGCAGGGAGCCTGACGCTGAGCTCAATTCCAGGACCCTGAGATCATGACCCAAGCCGAAGGCAGCCGCTTAACTGACTGAGCCACCCAGGTGCCCCAGAGAACAGGGATTTTTTATATTCACTGCTGTACCTTCAACATATGGGTCACTGCCCAGCTCACAGAAGGTATCAATAAATGAATGAATCTAACCAAATACCTACCTAAGGTGATTCACTAAATGTTCATTATGTGCATTAGTAAGTAAAGGGATAACTAAGTCTAAAAAGAAAGAGGCAGATTAATTTACCACCTATAATAGGACTTGGTAAATGTTAACCAACAATATCATTATCATTTTTATTATTACTTAAATTAACTGTCCATGATTTTAGATGATATACGACCCTGGAGACAATATCCTGGAGCTTCCTCATGGCTGGGACAAAATCCTGACTTTGACTCTCTCCCATCAAGACTATATACACGTTCATTCTCTGTTTAGACAGGAAAGGAAAAACCTGTTGAAAGGGAAAGTGAAGGCAGTCCAAAGAAGACAGAAGCTTTATTAACAGCAAGATTCCTGATCATGAAGCAACAAAAAGGTGGGGACTGATTAACCCATTTGTTTCAGAGAATGCTTTGAGATCTTCATTTCTTTCAGTAAAACATATCATATATTTCTCTGATTTGAGACAGCTCACTAGGTATTCCTTTAAGAAAAAAATGCAGGTGCCAAAAAATATTTGAAACTTTTTCAGTGTTCAGCTAATTATTGATGTTTATTACAAAATTCCTAAGTTCAGCTAAGTCTTTATATTTAATAAAGACACATGAGATGATTATTTATTAAATATTTCTTTAGGGAAATGCAACTTTATTATATGGTGGCAGTTCATATACACACGATCCAGTTTCAAGTTAAGTCTCATTGTACACAATCACTGAAGTACCTCATCCCAGCAAACATCAGGTACATAATAACGGCCCTCGACCTCCTGGGACACTGCTGTACAAGAAGGGTCCTGAGAAGGTGGGGACAGGGGAGGGGGGGACGGGGCGGTCATACCAGATGCAGAGGGGCTAATGGCCCTTTGTAGCACATGATGTTAATGTGAGGCTTCAACTGCTCGTGGAGAGGGAGCCAGGCACTTGTGGGGTTTTCTCTCTCCCTCCATTCATATAGAAGTGACAAGTGACCTCTGGGAAAATATGGAAGATTTGTAGATACTTCAGTCTGGACTCTCAGGATGACTGGGTAGGGGGAGTCTTATGCCAGATAACCCAGAATCTTGGTTTTTTAGTGGGTGTGACTCAAGAAACTCGAATTACCTAAGTGGATAAGAACACTATAAAATTGGGGGCTTAACTCACCAACCTCTTGGACTATATTTAGATTTGGGTAAGAAAGGAGATGCCAGAAATGCTTGGAAAATGTAACTTCTACTGACACGGGGGGCGGGGTGGGGGGAAGGTCTTTGTCTTGATCATGAAGACTTATGCTGAGTGAAATGCTACCGGGGGTGCTTTTCTCATTTTTAGTGAGAGTACAGGATATAATGTATATAGTTCAAAGAGAACCTGCCTCTGTCCTAGAGCTGGCTCTGTTACCTACCGCCACAGTGAACACCCTTCAAGTAGGCAGGCTTTCTGAGCTTCCACGTCTCGGCAAAATGAGTGAAGGACCAGGTGGTTTTAATACTCTATGACAATAGTTCTAATTTTCTGGTAAGGCAAGTGATCAGAATGACTAAGACTTCCAGAGGCCTATGTAGTCAGGATAAGACAGGAATATTATCAAAAAGTAGTCAAAGGAACTTGCAAATGTATACAAATATAATAGAACCATTATAATAAAGATTAAAATAGTAGGTGAGCCATGAAGGGAAAATGGAAGGAGGAGAAAAGTCATAGGATCATCTAGGTAAAGACACATACTGCAGTTGAACTTCTTGCTAGTCAAAGAAAAAGGGCAACAGGATGATTCTAATTCCACATAGCTAATAAAAGGACACATAACAACTTACCAAACTTACCAAAAGAGAGAGAGTGTAAAACAGCTTCAAAATCTAAATAGAATGTATTGTTTGGTTTGCTATGTAAGAAATGGTAAAAAAAACCACAAATGACAGCGTCATCCAAAGCTCCGAAAATGTCTTTCATTAGCTTTTCTTTTCTTAATGAGATCTCAATAATAGCACCAATAATGACAATAATAATGATGATGAACCAAGGGACCTAGAATAAATAACATGGCTATATTGCTTTCTGGTGATCTAATTTATAAAAGGCTAGATCTTTGATGGCCAGTATTTTCCTTAGACAACTCTTCTTAAATATCAACCATCTCAGACTGACTTTTGACCATTGCTGGGCAAGACCTATATACATCCAATGACGCAATGATTATTGCTATTATAGTGGGACTGTTTCAGTTTACACGAAGCAGTCATTAAGTAGAATGATTTTTTATTTAAACAAATGACTTGCTAGAGACCCCTGCCAATCTACAACCCAAGTGGTCACAGCTTGTTCAGCAAGAGGTTTGGTATTTTCAGGAGGCTGCCAAACTTTGGGGGTAATCACGGTTTCTCTAGAGGAGCAAAGATGGGTTGGTCAAAAATAAGGAAAAAAAAACAAAAATATAGAAAAGAATATTTTATTACTTAGAACCATCTGAGAGAAGTCAATATGCTCAGGGTTTGCCCAGATGAAACAGAAGTTTCTATGAGCTTCTGAGATTTTTTATGACTCTCCTGGTTCGAGATTGGATAGGATCATGTGCCATATGTTTCCATAAGGAAAATGCATTGTTATTGCTCCACATATGGACATATAAAGCAATTATATAATATAAGAGCTTAGATTTTGCTTGACAATGATAATTTTATAGTCAACCCCAGAATTTCAATAATACAGTATTTTGGTAAGGGTTAGAGGAGATAAAATGTAATCACCAGTTTCCTTAAACAAAATGAAAATCCTCATAGAGGGCGCCTGGGTGGCTCAGTTGGTTAAGCGACTGCCTTCGGCTCAGGTCATGATCCTGGAGTCCCGGGATCGAGTCCCACATCAGGCTCCCTGCTCAGCAGGGAGTCTGCTTCTCCCTCTGACCCTCCTCCCTCTCATGCTCTCTGTCTCTCATTCTCTCTCTTGCAAATAAATAAAATCTTAAAAAAAAAAAAAATCCTCATAGAAACACATTCTCCACTTGCACCCAAATGTTCATCACAGCATTGTTTTATAATTAAGAAAATCCTGGAAACACCTACATAAACAACAAAATGGAAATTGAGAATTATGGCTCAGTCAGTTATTGCTGCATAGCAAACCACCCCAAAACTCTTTGGCTTACAGCAATACGCATTTGCTTTTGCATACTAGGTTACAGATCAGCAGAGAATTTCTCCTGGTCTTAGCTGGACTCCTTCACGAAACTTGTCAGTGACAGGTCAACTGGTAGCCCATTGGTCTAGGAAGGGCTTAGCTATGACAGCTGGGATGACGGGTGCTCCCCTCCACGTGGGTTCCTAGTCTCTAGTAGGCTAGCTTGGGATTTTTCTCATGACAGTGGTCTACAGCAGGGTTCCAAGAAGGCAAGTCGAAGTACAAAAATCTTCTTGAGGCACAAGCTTGGAATCTGCACACCATCACTTCTGATACATTCTGTTGGCCAGAGCAAGTCATAAGACCAGACCATAGTCCAAGGGTTGGAAAAGAAACTTTACCCCCTGATGGAAGGAGCTACAAAATCACATTGCAAAGGATGTAGAAACAGGGAGAGGTGAAGAATTAGAAGCAGTTTTGCAATCTACCACAATGGAATACTCATTTGATGGATTATGATCCAGTCATTCAAAATGAAGCCTATGGAGCAAGTTTAGAGTGTTAAAAGAACAAAAGAAAAAACTGTGTGTTAATTTTTATTACAACCACATAAATGTACATACAAAAGGTTAGAGGAGACTATACGGATATGATAGTTGCATAACGACAAGATGACAGAATTTGTGTTTTTCACTATCTTTCTAAAAATATTCCGACAGCTTTCGTGGATCACCCAAGGCTCCTATCACATCTGCAAGCAGCATAAGCCACATTTCATTCCTTCAACAGGATTTGGCTGAAGTACCCAGTGAATGAACAAAAGAATTATGGAGAGAAAAAGCAAATGATCTATTTTTTTTTTTTTTTTTTGCCTTTTTAGACAAAATGATTCAACCCCAAAATTCCATGCCAGACAATTCAGCTGACAGAGAGGGAATTTAATGTGACATAGTATGCTTGCTATTTCTACGGAAATGGAGTTAGAGCTTTTAGAGTACAAAGCAGAAAGCCTTTGCCTGTTAAAGTATTTTGCACAGGAGTGAAACCTTTCATTGTATGGCTAAATCAATGGAGATTATCTCCTCGGCCGGAATTTCCTTTTGTCGGCACGTGTGGGGTGCGGGCATCTGTTCTCGCATTCGATTCAGTCACTGGGTTCTCAGATGAATGACTCAATTCAAGGTAATGCTCAATATTGTATTGAAGTTACTATGTAGATATTGATTTCATGGCCTTTGACTCTTTCTGAGGTCAGTCACTGACCGGCACACTGAACTCAATTTCCTGGGTTGACGTTAGCCCCCGGCGGTATTGTCCACACTAGTTTTGATGTAGTGATGCGGTGGTTCTAATCCAAACCTTCCCTAGGGTACAATTTCTGCAGGACTGCTTTCAACAGGACTCACCTGTGACCTGATTGACAAATAAGCTGGGGAGTATCACGTGAAGTCAAATGCAGGTTTACACTAGTGATGAACCCTCCCCTGGCCCAAAGTCACGGTTCTTGCAAAATAGCAAAGGAAACCAGAATTACAGAAATTCAGGGCTGGAAGGCAATTTAGCATCCGAGGAAAATCAGATCCAGAGGCAGCATGCTATTTACATGTGTTCCAGTCCTAAAATTAGTTGCCGTGAGGTTGTTCCAGGCCTCCTCTGTTCCAGTGCCCCTGGGGATTTTTTGTCCTCCTACAGACAACAGATGGCTAGGAGCACCAATCCTCCTGAGAGAATGTGTGGAGGCAAGAGGAGCACTCCATTGAGAGAGGGCCATGTCACTCCCTATCTCACCGTACCCCGTGCTAACTTTCACAACTACTAGTCCAGGGAGATTTGTAAAAGAAGTCAGGCCTTTGTCCAGCCCCACCCCCTCTTGCACCTTTCCCAGATTGTTGTTTTAACCCTCGGGCGCAGCCTAGAACCTCTTGGTCCCCAAGCCCTCTCCTCTCGGTTCCTAGCGAAACATACAATCAGAGCCTTTTGCACAGTGATGTATTGTAACTTATTTAAATCTCAAAGTGCAGATCCTGTTTGAGGGATTTGCATGTTCTCAAGGATTGAATCTTAAAGAACTGAAACTCAAAGGTATGAACCCATGGGAGGGGCACAGACTCAAATGACTCGAAGGACTACGAGGTCCTGGTGGGCAACTTGGAGAGAAGCAAACCTCGGGGCAGGAGTGAGGCTCTCCCATGAAGCTTCTCTGCACCAAGGGTCTCAGGGTGACTGGTTAACTTGCTGGTCCTGGGCCAGTTCAAAGAGGCTCGAGGGGACATCTCTCAACTTGCTACTGAGACACTCCCGAGCGAAGAGTCAGGGTGTCGCCCTTTTCACTTCCTGGCCAGACTCTTCACCCTGTGCTGTAAGAACCAGGTCATCCTTCTAGGGGAAATTCTGGTCATATTTTCCTCTTTGTTATTTTTTTCAAAAGAAGCTGGAAAGCTGGGTTTCATGTGACATCTTCTGATTTTTCAATGCCAGGAACTAATTCCAATTGTGGAAATCCTTTCTGGGGGGACAAGTAGTATAATCTGTGGGTTGATTCGGGCCCTCGGGGTGGCCTTTTATGACCTCTGCTGAGGGTGGATGTTTGGGGAAGGGTGGGACGAGGTAGGACAGAGCAGATACTCCTCAAATCATAAAGTGGGGGAAAGGGTGTCAGGGGTTATGTAGGAGGCTTATCAGCATCTCCCAGGATGGAGTGAATTCAGGAAATGGAGGATTTTTGTTTTGTATTTCTCAAAGGGAGACATGATTTTTAAAGGCTGTATAACCATGCCTTAGTGAATGGCCACCCACGTGGGACCACCCACGTGGGACCACGTGGGACCACCCACGTGGGACCACGTGGGCCATAAACAGAGAGGTCAAACAGCATGAAGCTGAAGCCACAGATGTGAGGTCACTGCACTGCCATGCTGCCCTGTCTGTGCCCACCCTCTGAGCATTGTGGCCTGGGCGTGGAGCAGGGAACATTCTAGAGATGGTTAGCAATATAGAATCATGGAATCCCAGTGCTCTAAACTACCTTAACAGTTATCTGTTCAACCCTGTCACTTTATACAAATAATATGAGCCCAGAGAAGGAGGGACTTCTTGCTCTCAACCTCACACAGCTGCTTTGTGGAGGAACTGAGACTACCACACAGCCCCCCACCCCCTCCTCAGGGCAGAGCTTGTCTTGAGTACTCTCCCAGCCCCTCATTCCACCCTCACTCCAAGAGGAGTTGTCATAAAGGTACCTGTGAAATGGAAAATTAGATACAGCTTCATTTTGGTATCTTTGTAAGACTTTTCATATCAAAAATTTCACAAGCTAGGAAAAAAATTCTCAAATCATGCACCCCTGACTAGGGCTCAGAAAAGAGACACCAAATCATTTTATGCTCTGCTTAATTATGATGAAGAGCTTAGTAAATGTGCATGCCTGACACTCTACCAAGCATTTCACACACTCCTGCATTTAATCTTCATTATTATCCTCATTTTACAGTTGGGGGAATTGAGGCTCTAAGAAGCTAAGACATCTTCCCGAAGGCTCACAGTTAGATCAAGTGTAGTAGGTGACAGAGCCGGGATCTGAACCCCTATAGTCCGACCCAGAGCTCTAACATAATAAACTAGGTCCCCATAGCTGAGCTTCATCCCCTCACTCAAGTCCCAAGAGATGTTAGCTTCCAAAGGTCCAGTTCCCAGAAAACCTCCCACTGGCCTGGCATCTAGGGAGCTGCCCCAGTCTCTTCTGCTAAACACTACTCTGAGCCCACTTCATCACACATTATTATTTTTTTTCCAGGCTCCCAAAATGTGGTCTTCCCTCATTATGCCAATTAGGAGGAACAGATGGTCTTCTGCTCAATAGTTAACCATTCAAAACTTATGGAAGAAAATCCTGGAAGGTTTATTTCAAATATGAAAAGTGTCAACCCAAAGGAAAAAATTTTTAAATAATCTTCTGGAGGGGAAGAGTTCCAGAGAAAGACTTTCTGCAACTTTAACCCAAATGTCATGGAATGTGTACACTACAGTGGCAGAATGTCTTGATCCCAGAAGAATACACATAAACAGAGGAGGTAATTGGATTCATCATTTTGACACCTGAAAGGATGACAAGAGACCTTTAACCCGCTGATAATCAGCCGAGTGTGCTGTCATTGTGTACCGTTCACCCAGACTATGGGGTATCACATTAGCAAGCCGGCTGGCCTATTAGAGGCATGTAATTCTTTCATATACTTAGCGTGGAAGTGGATAGGATTCAAAACAGCTTCCTGCTCTCTGACATGCATCCAAATTTTTAATAGCAGCTAAGTACCTTACTAAGCAATTGAATAAAATAATGCATTCAGGCCCCAGAAAACCTTTTCAGACCTCTTTTTATCTCTACATTTTGCTGATGGAAAATGGATTGTAATTCAAATTTATATACTGGGCACATGCCAGGCAATAGATTTTTTTTTCTTCGTAAAACTCAAGCATTCCAAACTATTGGAGGAGTTAAGCAATTTTGATCATTTTGAAACTAGCTGTCAGATTTAATCTGTGCTAAAGAGACAGAGGGCAAATGTATTCTGAAGCTTGTTATATAATTTACAGATTATTTTTGCAATTTATATTCCATCAAATAGGGTATATTAGGCTCTCAGAAAGCACGTAATGATCAATTAATTTCAGCAGAGCAATCCTGGTGGCACTTAAGGGACAGAAATGATTAGACCCTTTTCTAGCTGAGTGCCAAGGTCAAGTCATCAAATATGACTGATTATATTTTCTAATGGTTTCTCTATGCCCATTAAAGAGCACTCAACTATTCAGACTCTCCTCTGATCATGACATTCAAAATTTGCTCGGATGGCTCCTGACAAGCAAAAATGTATTCTCTAATCTTTAACCACATAAACAATAGCTAACCACTTGTAATTGAGTTTAAATTGATTTCAGGTGGCTTCAGAGAAAAGCAATTTCTACAACAGATTAACCTCTTAATTAAAGTATATTAAGAATACTGTCAGGTGTAGGAATTCTGCTCCAGCAGAAAATTATACCTCATTGACATTCATTTACGAAAGAATTGCTGCTCTGTTCCCAGGTAACAGGTTACTTATTTGTGGTTCTTGCTTCACTAGGTCAACTCAAGCCTGGTTCACTCTGTGGAACATCGGCCTTTCTGATGGGACAGGGTGTGGAGAAGGAAAGTGGGTGATGTGAAACATTGTTTATGGCATGATGCTGTCCTTGTACTTAGGTGTTCAGAAAGTTACTTTGCTCACAGAATGGGATCCTTCTGCAAAAACAATAGACTCCCTTAATCTTAGAAAAGAGGGAAAGCATGTGTCAACCTTCTCATCGATAGTGACTCAACAGGTCTCGGCGAGGTGGTGTTCTCCAGTGCATTAAACGTAGACACCATCCTGTCCTCTAAGTCCGTGCTACTCAAAAGTGGTCCTCAGATGAGCACCACGTGGCAGACTATGAGAAATGCGGAGTCTTGGGCCCCTCCAGCACCCCCCAACACACAAACACACACCCCAGACCAAATGAATTAGAATCACCACTTTAACAAGATCCCCAGGGAATTCACTTGCACTATTCACGTTTAAGGAGTGCTGCTCCAAGGGACTGTTCTGTCTGAATTCTCATTATCTCAGGGATCTATACAATGCCAGAAATATTTAGTCAGTTTGGTGAAGACAAAAACAGAAACAATGCAACTGGTCGATGAGCATTATGTAGACCAAATAATTTCCTCTCCCCTTTTTACTTTTCAAGACCCTACTGCCTTCCTCTTTTTCATGCCTGGTTGTGAAAACCCCAGGTGAATGTATTCCCACTCACCCAGTTCTGGCCCAGCACATGGGACATATGGAGTTCCTGACCTATGCTGCAGTTGGTTCTAGAATCAAGCTTTATCCCCGTGCTGGCTCCATGGGCCTAGGATAACCTGACCCTGGTCATTTGCTCTTTTGGTACCGTAACCTTTGGCTCATATTCCTGAACTGCTTCCAGCCTCTGTCACCCTCAGCTGGGATTTTTTGCTGCCTTCAGAACTTGCCTTTTTTATCTTGCCCACCTGGTCTTGCAATACGTCCTTCCCATTGTCACCTGTCTAAACTTAGGGTTGCGGTGTGGACTTCCACCCCATAGGGGGCAGCCTCCAGCCCCCCCTTAACATGGTTTGTGGTTGTTAAAAGGAAGTCACACCAAAGTGCAGCTGTGCTTAGCACCCAGCTGTTGTTAAGAAAAATTGGTGGAGAACAGCAAATCTCAGGCTTGACTACACATTACAATACCCCGAGGAGATTCAAATTTTCCAGTGCCGAGGGTCCATCCCAGATAAGCTTAAGTCATAATCTCACGTCCTGAGTATTAGGTATAAAAACCTCCCAGGTGATTCTATCACACAGCCAGAGTTAGGAAACACCAGTTTAGAGAAACTTCCCTGACCCAGCCATGCCCCATGCACTCCATTCTCTACGCTTGAGTACTAAGTTGCTTCTTCTATTCTCCTTAGTATTTCTCCCCACCACCAGAGCATTGAGAAAATTGTGACTAAAGAGTGTAGAGCTTCTGTGTGTCTCAATGGAGAGGGAATCGGAAGGAAGGGGAACGGGGAGAAGAACCTCCATGCATTATCCATCATATTGCTAAGACTGTGCAAGGGATGGAGAGTAAACTGGCCACCCAGCGTTTTTCAGTCTAAGGTGCATGACCAGTGCAGAAGAATCACAGAAAGCAAAAAAATGTAATCAGGAAATCACAACCACTCGCAAGCCTTGAAGAAAGGCAGACAGAGCATGAGGGAAGAGATTCAACATGATACAGGAGATGTTTGCCCACTTGCAGATATTCCAGAAAAGAAAAATGCTCCCAGACTGTTTGTGTCCATAAGTGGTAGTCCTAACCTGCCCAGAGCATCCCCAGGTTGCGGAGGTAAAGCAGAGAGGGCACCAGGCGCTTCGGCCAAGGATCTATCCCCATCCAAGATTAAACAGAGACGGAGAAAGCAGTGGCAGCAGCACCCACGCCAGGGCTGTGAGCCTGGTATCACCGCTGGGTGGGTCTGAGCCTGCGTCAGAGCCAAGTTAGAACACCTGCCGCCATGAGCAGGCTGCCAGGATGGTCCGGACATGCTTCCTCTGCTTATCATTTCTTTCATGGGCCAGGGATTCAGAGCGCCTGGCCCAGTGCACTCGGGTCTCTAAGTGTCACCCTCCGACTGGCAGATGAGCTGCACCTGGGCACTTGTTAGACATGCAAATGTTCTGGGCGAGGGCCCCACCCCAAACTTACTGAATCAGAAACTTGAGAGTGGGGCCCAGCGAGCTGTGTCTTAAGAAACACTCCAGGTGATTCTGATGCACACTCCGGTTGGAGCACCACGGCTTTGTTTTACACCTACCTAGAGCTTGCTTCTGTGTCTCTTCAGTCATCTCGCTCACCTGGTTTGGGAGGGGAGGTGATGCTGAAAAGGCCCGTTCTCTCCTTGGGCAGCCTGCGCCCTGCACCTGCTGGGGTTACCACCCGCTGCTTTGGCAGCCCCCTTTCTGAACCTCTGAGCTTCTGTTTTCCGGGCTCTGGACTGTGGTTTCTGATCCCTCTATTCTGGCTCCCTGGACATAATCTTTGCCATTTGAACCTGAGGGAACTGCCTTCTCCTCCCCGCCTCAGTTTCCCTCCCAGGCTCCAGACCCTGCTCCTCTGCCTAGTCCTCCCCTCTCTGCTTCCTTCTCTCATAGCTCTGGAGGCCCAGCCTCACTCTAGAGAGCAGAGACCCCCGGCTGATCTCAGCTCTGTTTGCCACCCTCCTGGCATGCTACATTTAGTTAGTAACCAATATGCTGCTATCAAATACTTTTGAATGAAAGAATTAAGCACTTTTTAATCTCTGAAATCCTTCTTCCCATATGATTTCATCAGATCATTGTGACAGTCAGAGAGAGAGCGCAAGTATTAACCATATTTCACAGTCAGCAACGCTGAGACCAGTCCAGGTTACAGCACAATCAGTAGTAGAGCAAAGACTGGAATTCAGGTCTTCTTTTTTTTTTTTTTAAGATTTTATTTATTTATTTGACAGAGAGGGACACAGCGAGAGAGGGAACACAAGCAGGGGAAGTGAGAGAGGGAGAAGCAGGCTTCCCATGGAGTAGGGAGTCCGATATGAGGCTCGATCCCAGGACCCTGGGACCATGACCTGACCTGAAGGCAGACGCTTAATGACTGAGCCACCCAGGCGCCCCTAGAATTCAGGTCTCTTAAATCCTGACACAGTGCTCCTGACCTGGGGTTCCTTCCACTAAGCAGTATTTTCTACGCTCTGAATTCATCTCTGCCCAATAGCATACCATTAACATTACCTGCGAGGCTCGGATCTGAAATCAACATTCACCTACAGCGGGTACTGGTTTTAAGTGGACAAACTGCAAAGAATGTCTTTTACATTGCTGCACAGGTGCACACCAAAAGATCTAGCAGAAGACAGGAGGATGGGTGTGTGGACCATGCAGAGAGGTCACTTGCAGCTGCAGTGATTGGTTCATGGGGTCACATGAGCCTCTGGTGACTGACAGAGTTGATTAATGGGTCGAGAAATCCTGCAGTGGTTGAGAAATCAAAAGATTCTCAACTTGAAGCTCTTACTAGTTTGCATTTGCCTCTCATGTCTTAGGAACATCAAGAATAAACCTGGGCGTGGTGCCTGGGTGGCTCAGTTGGCTAAGCATCGGCCTTTGCTCAGGTCATGATCCCAGGGTCCTGGGATCGAGCCCTGCATCGGGCTCCCTGCTCAGGGGGGAGCCTGCTTCTCCCTGTCCCTCTGCCGCTCCCCCTGCTTGTGCTCTCTCTCTCTCTGTCAAATAAATGGAATCTTAAAAAAAAAAAAAAAAAGGGCACCTGGGTGGCTCAGACGTTAAGCGTCTGCCTTCGGCTCAGGTCATGATCCCAGAGTCCTGAGATCGAGCCCCACGTCGGGCTCCCTGCTCCGTGGGAAGCCTGCTTCTCCCTCTCCCACTCCCCCTGCTTGTGTTCCCTCTCTCGCTGTGTCTCTCTCTGTCAAATAAATAAATAAAAATCTAAAAAAAAAAAAGAATAAACTCGGGCATTTGAGAGCTAGTAGGATTCCCTTTAGAACCCTCTGCTGAAAGCTCTAGCCTCTGAAGGCCAGTACTTTGCCTGGAGGGGAAGCACCTGTCTACTAGCCTGAGTTTGCCCAGAGGTTAGGGAGTAAAGGCCCTGAGCAAGGACATCCTCATGTGTGGTGGCTAGGTTGAGGGGCCCACCCACCTATCCCAGATTCTGAATGGATGTCTCAGCCACTCAATGCAAGTCCTGTGTCTGGTGGCTTAGATGGTAATGTTGAAACCCGACAGGTGCCTATTGCCTCAGCCTCCACCACTGAACATCCACCTTCAGTGCGTCTCTGCCTGTGCTTGCTGCCCTGTGTGGACCTCCGAGTTCCAATCTCGTTCAGCCTGTGGAGAGGCCAGACCATGGCCATGCCCTCCAGTTCAGCTAGATAACTGGGACTCTGGTCATGGCTCTGCCTTTGAAGCTCACATAAACCCCGATCCCATGTCTCATATCATGACCTGGTCCTCTGGTCCTCCATGCTGTCTAGATGGTCCATCCCAAGCTCAGTCTGCCCTCCAGTCCAAAATCTTCCTGGTCATTTCTGACCCATGGTTTCTGTAACCTGGCAGCCACTCTCTCCAGCTCAGTGGATGGTCATGTCTGGAAAGGTCAAGGTTCCTGAGCTGCTTTAAATCTAAAGTGTGGTTGAGGTTCAACAATGTTAGTGAGGGGGAAAAAATGTCTGAAGAATGGACTAGATGGATAAATTGCATTTGGAGAAAGGGGAGAACAAACATGATTAGGCTGGTCTTAGTTTTCAAATATTAAGCTAAATAAAGAATATCTTCCCTGCATGTCAGCTGACCCCGAATCCCTCACATATTTCTATGCTTCCTCACAAGTGGCCCAAATTCTCAGTTGTTATGAGATGGCCCTGTAATTTCCTGAGCAAATGGCAGGAGGATGACAACGAGA
Source organism: Phoca vitulina (assembly GCF_004348235.1). NCBI lineage: Eukaryota > Metazoa > Chordata > Mammalia > Carnivora > Phocidae > Phoca > Phoca vitulina. The sequence goes on along the minus strand of NW_022589708.1, from coordinate 62,073,102 downwards.
AGATGAAATAAAAAGAAAGAGGAAAAAGAAATGACTAATTAAAACATAGTTTTTAATGAGCACTGACTGTGTGCTAAGCACTCTGCTAAATACCCAGCACACAGTAGCACACTCAACCCTTGCAACAATCTTATATGATGGTGATACTGCCCCAAATTTATAGGTGACAAAACTATAATAGAGCCAGAATGTGGTTCCAAATCTACGCTCCTAACCATCTTGTTAAACTCCTTCCCCAACAGGCACTGGATTCTGTGCTCTTAGGCATAGTTCATTCCTTCACTTTGGCCTCAAGAAGTGGTAGCTTGGTTGGCCAGCCCCCATCATCGCCATATGTGGTGGTTTTATCAACAACGCTCTCTTTGAGGCCAGCGAGCAAACAATATAATCCCTTGAAATATTGAAAAATTAAGTTGATTAACTAGGCCAACTAATTTTCACTCACATGTCCTGGGAAGAGGACTGAACTCGGGTCTTGGCCCTGGCCATGTGACCTTGAACACGGACAGACATCTCTGAGAATACTACTGTCTAGCATTCTATGCCCCTATAGTGCTGTTCAAAAATCAAACGAACTATTGACTTAGGGACACCCTATAAACTGGAAGGTACCACCAAAAATAAAAATTATTAGTATGTCAAAAAGCGGTTTAACTCTTTTTCCGCTGAATTCACCACCCAAGAGTCAGTGAGGGAGACAAGATCTTTTATGGCTGGGTTCATTCCAACAACAATACTTTCCACAAACATCCATTAAAGTCTTAACATGAGCCAGGCACTTTTATAGGTATTTTCTCTTCTCAGAGACAAGAGACAAGACATTTATGACCAAGTTACTTCTGCATCTCCTCATATTTTGGCAGGTCTCACACCTGCTGTGGACCAAACACCTAGAGCCGGACCTGGATAGGTCAGTTAATTGGGATTCAGACACCACGGTTTGATTCCACAAGCACCTAATTGTCCACATCTTACTTAGGCACCTTGCCACACACACATCTGTGTGGCCTATGGGACAAGGTCAAATTGCTTTTTCATGGAGGCCATTTTGTCACATGGATTTCCCACAAGAGAGGGTGAATGAATCACAGCAGGTCCATCACTGTATAACAAGCTCAAAATGCGTGCCCCGCTGAGCATGAGTCAGGTCCAGTGTGGACTTATAGGCAGTCTCATTTCCAGCTTTCTACTTTTTTCCGTCTAGCTGCTCTTCCTGAGTTTGTTTTGCCTTTAGCTTTTTTGTGTTGAACTTTATAAGTATTTTTTGATACTTTTGTCTCAGTGCCATGGCTAAGAAAGAGACTACTTTTTTGAGAAATGCATTCATATAAACATTAGGTTGTAGTATTTCTCAATTTCTTTTAAGTAAACAGATATCAGAAATTTCTTTTTAATAGAAACTTTTTTATTGAGATATCATTCCAATACCTTATAGTTCGCCCACTTAAAGTATATAACTTGATGGTTTTTAGTATGTTCACAGTTACACAACCATCACCACAATCAACACTAGACTATTTGTCTAGTGTTGGTCACACTCCATTCCCCCTAAACCTCCCAGCCCTAGGCAACCAATGAAATACTTTCTGTCCATATAGATTTGCCTATTCCAGATACTTCATATGAATAGAATCATCCAATATATGGCCTTTTGTGATTGGCTTCTTCCACTTGGTGTAATGTTTTCAAGGTTCCTCCATGTCATAGTTCCTGGAAACTTTGGAGTCTCTTCAGTTAGGAACTCAGACTTATATTCTTCCTTCTCATGGAAATTTGAATTGTCTTTCCATCACTTGGAATGATAATAAGAAATAACAATAAAAGTATCCTTTCGTGGGTGCTTATACACATACTGTCTCATCCTCACCACAGCTTATAGGGGAGTTATTATGGCCACTATTTTCCAAGGTAAGACACCTAGAAAGGTCACAGTGTTCAATAAGCGATAGAGCCACTATTCTAACTCAGGTCTCTGAGTCTAAGTCTGGTAGGTCTGTCTTGGAAGATGAGATCATAGTTATCACCAGCAGCATCATAAATACCTTTATCGTGTTTCTCAGAAGCTCAGCACTGGCCCATGGCTGTGGCCTTGATGTGTGCCAGAGAAGTAAGTAAAGAAAAGCTCCTCCGACATGAAACACCCTCAGACATGGCCTAGACAGGAAATGAGGCAGGATGCATGGCACCCAGAAGTGTGGGACTCCAGAATCCAAAAGATTCAAATCCCAGATCTCCAACTTTTAGCTGTGTGCACTTGGAGCAATTACTTTCTCATTTTTTTTTTTTCCCACATGGAAGATGAGGAGGATGGTTCCTACACTGTAGGGTTATTAAGGGAATGAAACAAAAATGATGAGGGCTTAGCACAGCACCTAGCACAGAGTAAGTATTCAAGAATATTTGCTACTGTTAAGGAATATGGTCAATAAAATTAAAATGCAATGTATGGTGACAGATGGTAGCTATGCTTGTGAGGAGCATAGCATAATGTACGGACTTGTCAAATCACTATGTTGCTCACCTGAAACTAATGGGACATTGTGTGTCACCTATACTCAAAAAAAAAAAAAAAAGAATATTTGCCACCATTGATTATTATTATAGCATCAAAGATGGAGTGGCATTTCATTAGTCATCCCGGAAGTACATCTTCATGGTCTCTACCTACACACACACACACACCCCAAAGGAGTTCAGGAAGTGAACCCCTCATTGGCCTTCTATTATCATGTCTGAGGTAACTTATTAGAAGGGGAAAGAGTTTAATTTTTTTAAGATTTTATTTATTTATTGGAGAGAGAGATAGAGAGAGAGGAAGAGGGAGCACAGAGGGCAAGGGAGAAACAGACTCCCCATTGAGCAAGGAGCCCAATGCAGGGCTCGGTCCCAGGACTCTGGGATCATGACCTAAGCCGAAGGCAGACACTTAACTGACTGAGCCACCCAGGCGCCCCAGAAGGGGAAAGGGTTTAAATGCAAGAGGGAATACAGAAGAAGCAAGGCCTACAGCACTGGGCGAGAGAATACCGCAAGAACTAGAACAAATGACCTTCACGGAGCCCTAAACTGCAGGGGAGAGAGGAATGAGTCAAGGGGGAGAGAGGCAGCCATGCTGTCATGGTCTCACTGCAACAAACTACTGATGGAGAGTCAGCCTTTAGAAAGTTCACTGAATCTTGCAAAAACATGACTACCGTAGTAGGAAAACTTGCCAAAACTTGCCAACTTATGCAATTTGGAGCCAAATGCTCCTTTCCGCCTCCCCCCCCCCCCCTTAATGTTCAGCTTCTGGCTATGCCAAAAGCAGTTACTGGCAAGGAAATCATTAAAAAAAAATTTTTTTTGGCATATGGCAAAAGGCAGGGAAGTAGAAAAAGAACCCCAGCGGAGTTTTCCCCTAACCTTTCATTAAAATTATTTTCTGGATTTGGCACAACAGCATTAATCAAAATCCACAATTCACAATGAAACTCATTTCAAAACTTTTAATTGGGTGAATAACTTTTTGTAGAAGTTTTAAATAAAAAATCTATCCTACAGATACATGCTCACACACACACAACAAAAATGTGCAAGGACGCTTAGTGCAACATTTTTTAATACAGAGCTTCTTGGATTTACAATGGGGTTATGTCCCTATTAAGCCCATCAAAAGTATGGTATCACAAGTTGAAAATGCATTTATCCACATAACCCACCGAACACCATCGCTTTGCCTAGCTGATCTTAAACATGCTCAGAACACTTACATTAGCCTAGTTGGGCAAAGTCATCTAACACAAAGCCTATTTTATAACAAAGTGCTGAATATCGTATGCAGTTTATTGACTACTATACTGATATACAGAAACAGAATGGTCATATGGATACAGAGTGCTTGTCCGTGTATCGGTGTTCGCCCTTGTGTTCACGTGGCTGCCTGGAGGCTGCGGCCACTGCCCAGCATCACAAGAGAGGGTCACACTGCATATCGCTAGTCCAGGAAAACATCCACATGCAAAACTCAAAGTATGGTTTCTGCTGAATGGGTATTCACACCATCATAAAGTCAAAAAATCATTAAGTTGGTCCCCCTCCTAAGTCGGGGACCGTCTATAATTATGAGAAACAACTGGAAGGTCCCAAAACAGGAGAATGGCTAAGCCAAATATGGCATCAGCATCTGACTCCAGAATTATTAAAATTAATGGAAACTCTATGAGGGCAGAGATTTTGTCTTTTTTGTTCACTGATGTACTCCTACCTCCCGGAATATTGGCTGGAACTTTGTAGAGTTCAAATATCTGTCAATTAACTGGATGGGTGAATGTTTGTGAGATGCTTTTGTAATAAACAGTTCAATACATATATATATGTATTGTATGTGCATATGTGTCTATATAGGTATAAGTTTATATCTATGTGTGTGCACATGTCCATGTTGTATATATGTAATAGCTGTTGAAATGGTGACAACTGTCAAACACAGGCATAAAGATACTGATGCTTGAACACCAGAGGAGGCTGTCCTGGGCAGAGCATTCTTCCTACCTGCTTGGGACTCCTTTACCCCTCTCCTCTTACCTTTTTTCTTATCTTTCATTTGGGAGTAATTTTCCTCCACTTTTCCCCATGGTAATAGCTCTTCATTAGCACTCCAGTATATATAAAATGCAAAAAGTCAATTAATAAAGACACGAGGCTACTTCAGGATTTTAAGCTAGCAGTGATGGAGGGCAGTTACTGTCTTGGCCTCAGAATCGATTGTACTAAGACAACTTCGATTTGCGTAGGTAAGTATTACATGTAATAACTTTTTAAGTAACTGTGTCAGCTAACGGTCCGGTTCAACCGAGATGCAAGAGAAGTGTTCCCTCTTTGTTCACATAACTTCCATGGATGTGGCAGCACAAATGTACAAGGGAGGGCCATCTCCAGTGGATGAGCTTTTGATACAAAACGAGTCTATGCCAGTGTTGTTAGTTATAAGTCTTTAATAGAAAAAAATTATTTCTTAAATAAAATGTGGAAAAAAGAGCTGCAGTTTATGCAAGCCATGGCAGAGACCTGCAGAAAATATTGACAACTTTTGTTCTGAAAATGCTTTGCCTTGGGACCTGTCGATACCTCTTCCCTGTTTGCTGTTACACTAGTTCTTAGCCAGAGCTGACATCTCAAAAATACCCAACCCAACGTGTGATGTGAGTTTAAAGTGAAAGCAAATGAAGAGCTCAGCCTGGCATATATTTCATGTTCCTTTCATGTGTGTGTGCATGCACACACACACACACACACACACACCCCTCCTCAAGAAAGAATATGGTGCTACCAAGCCAAAGGGTTGGTAGCAATTTCTATCCTCTGGATGGCTTCGCAAGTTTGACTTGATGATGGACATTTAAGATGAAAATTGGCTGTCTCCCCGTAGCCCCAGGAACACTGCAAAAAGCATGGGGAGTTTCTGCCTCTGAATGTGGCTCTTACCCTCATCGAAGTCTCCGTCCTCACAGTATAGTCTTTGGACTTTTCAACACATTCCTTTTTTATTACTCCATCCTAACTAACATAGAGTCCACATAACATAGTTCAACACAATGTGACGTTAGAATAAAATGCGAAAACCTTGCCTCCTTCCCCAAGATTGGGCTCTTGTCCACCACTCTATCTCATGACATGCCCCACTGCTTCTTGCAAGCCTCCAAGCTTTGCCCCCCACCACGTGTCATATGCTCTTGCCATTCCTATGTTTTGGAAAGTGCTTCCCCCAGCTGTTTACATCATTTAGTTTCTCCTCTTAAATGATACCTCCCTGGAGAGGTCATCCCACTACCACTTCATCTACCTCCTGTCAGACTCTCTCTAATGCAGCAATCTTTTCTCTTTCAATATCCTGCCTATTGACTTATTTATTTGGGTATTATCAGTCTTTCTTCACTAAAACTTAAGCTCTGTGATGTCAGAGACTTTGTCTTGCTTACTGCTATATTTCCAATGCTTAGCACATAGTAGGTGTTCAAGAAAGAAGAAAGAAAGAAATAAGAAAGAAAGAAAGAAAGAAAGAAAGAAAGAAAGAAAGAAAGAAAGGAAGGAAGGAAGGAAGGAAGGAAGGAAGGAAGAAAGGAAGGAAGGAAGAAAGAAAGGTTAAGAAACTACCCCCAATGCTGACATAGTATGGAGCACACAAAGGAATGGACTTAGCACTAATAATTTAGAGCACAGAGTATACACAGTGGTAAATGAGAGAAACCCTCAGAGCCAACACATGGAGACAGAGGCAATTTTAGAAACCATAAATAATTAGAATCAGTATTTTTTTCAGAGAATGATGAAAAAAGTAGCTCCTCTAAACAAATAATGGATCAATTTAGAGGCAGCTGTACCACAGAAGTTTTGCAGCATGTGTTAGGTCCCCAGTCATTGAGCTTAAGTTCCAAAAAAAGGACTCAAGTGTTTGGAGAAAGATCAGTAAAACGAGGCAGGACCCTGGGCTATGGGCCTATCCATGAGTCCATGAGGACCAAGCCCAAATCTTCCCAGGAGAAAGATCAAGTAAAATCCAGAATTAAACCAGAGCTCCTTTGTGACAAAGGTCAGTGCTTGGTCAGGGCTACGGATCAGGGTGGGCTGGGTCTGTGGGCAGAGGTCAGCATAAGAGGTCAGCTCCACTCAGGGAGGGGCTGGGAAATAGTCAGGGACCAAAGCAGGGGAGCAGACATTTGTCAGCATGATGTTGTCCAAACGTGCATTTGGGAGTAGGGAATACAACCTCCCAAGAACACATGGTATGATGGGCGCCAGCAAAGTATTATATACAATATATATATACAAATATACAAAGTACTCTCTAGATCCTACACATAGACACCCTTTCCTGCTCTGACACCTTTGCATTTGCTGTTTCCCATTTTTCGGAATATCTTCTTCCACTTCTTATCTGGCAAACTCACTCACTATTCAGAAGCCAACTCAAATGTCGTCTCTATTGTGAGTTCACACAGTGACGCTTCCCATGGATGCCCTAAATCTAGTTGCACCCCATGACATTCAGGTCTGGCTCATTGGCCTTGACGGTCCCATAGTATGTGCTCTGGCCCACAGCAATCATGGCCCCTGTGCCTTAGATAAGTGCTCGCGAGTGAGGGCAGCCAGGAGGATCTCGCCCAGGCCCTGTCTCTCCGAGGTCCCCCTCTGGGCTGACAGGCTGGCATAGTGAGAAGCCAGGGCAGTCAGACCCACACTGCACTCATGCCTTAGTCACCGACCTTCCCGGTCAGAATGCACAATGCTCACCGCCTGATGTGAGGTCCAGGCCAGGCACCCAACCTGTGCCAGTCTTTTCTGCTCTGGGCCCCCACGGGGGGCCATTGGCCGGTCTATGGGAGCTGGCAACATTTGCTAAGTCCACTGCTCTTCCTACCTGCGTCTGGGGTTCATGTGCACCATCACTTTGACTCCAAAACAATGTTCTCCACTTGTGGTTGCTGGCCGTGTCCATCTGCCGGTAGCTTCTCTCAGCCAGCCTGTCATTCAGCCCACACTCACTGTGGGGGGAGAACACAACACAGCGCTAGGTTTTGTGGAGCTGGACAGGAAAGCAGGATGTGGGGCTCAACTCTGCCCACTCACATCTGGGACTATTAACAGCAGGCACAAGCAATGGCCGGCAGAGAGACTCACTGCATCAAAGGGACTGGCAGAGGTGGGGGAGAGGAACGAAGCCAGGGCATGAGAAGACTGAGGTACACAACTTTCCGAGTTGAAATATTACATCAGTAGTATGCATATTTTATTAAATATTAAAATATTACAATAATGTTGAAATATTACATTTTAAAAGTTAAGGTTCCTCTTTCTCTCTGAGTTATGCTCTATGAAATATATGAATATACGGTGTTCCCACCAAAAGCACACTTGTATGATACACATATGTGATGTATGTATCAACGGTATTTTAAAGATTTTACTTATTTGAGAGAGAGACAGCATGCACATAAGCAGAGGAAGGGAGAGGGAGAGAATCTCCAGCAGACTCTGCACTGAGCACAGAGCTGAGCTGGGGCTCAATCCTAGGACCCCGAGATCATGACCTGAGCCGAAACCAAGAGCCGGACGCTCAACTGATTGAGCCACCCAGGCGCCTCAGTATTAGCAATATTTTAGACATGTGACCATTACAGCTACTGCGAAATCCTTATATTTTACAGTCTGGGAGGTCTGGGTCTAAATCCCAGTTCTGCGACACCAATTATTCTGTTATGACCTCAGACAAATCATTCCATCTCTCTGCCTGCGTTGTATCAGCTATAAAATGAGTTTGTGGACAGGGTTGTTATGAGAGTCAAATCAAAGTGATTGGCACCTACCTCACCTTTTATAGACATCAAGGATACTGTTTCTCAAATGCACCCTGTTATATTTCTAACACTGATTCCCAGGCAAGGGTGAAGTTCATTCCACCTAGACCAAAGAAGGTCATAAAGTAGAAACACATACATTAGTCAGCAGAAAGCTTCCATCGAGTAGGAAAAGAGGGTGATCTGACATTCAGGGGAGCTCTTTCCACCCTGAAGGGAAGTAGGAGGAGACAGGAACAGAGGCGAGAACTGGGCCTTAGTCAGCCCAAGGAGAGTCCCCACTTCTCTTTGCCCATTACCATTCAAGTGAATCTTGAGAGAGGCAGGGAGGCGAGGTGAAATTCCTAGAAGCTCTCTACAGTTTGAGAAACTACTAGCATATTGAGGTCAGGGCCCTTCTTACTTGGGCACAGGCTGAAAGACTGCATTGGGATCCAGGGCATCCAGTGGACAGAGCAAAAGGACAGGAGCAGCCTCCCGGGGCAGGCAGAGAGAACGTGCTACAGAGACCAAACGATCATGAAGAAGACAGTCAGGAATAGGAGGCCATGGATCCAGGGAACCTCTGGGCAGAGGCCCAGTCCACAGGTGTCCACAGGAGCCTGCGGAAGCCACACATGCAGGCTGCCCCGTACCACGACAGAGGACCCCCAGCTCAGGCAAGGCCAGCAAGGATGCAGGGACACCCTTGAGGACTCCTTACCCTTGCCCATGATGTTACCCGAACTTTCCTTAGACTGTGGCACCATTAGATGAAGAGAAAGAGGAGCAGGAAGAAATCCCAAAGGACCAATATTTTCTCAAAATGATCTATGTTAACATAAAAGAGGCTGTTTGAAATCAGAGGGCCAGAACTGCATTAAATCAGAAAATTAAAGCATGCTTTCTCTCCCTCATCCACCCTTCTGCCATCAAGTGAGAAATGAGACCAAAGAAAATAAGTACACGTTACAATCCTTTGCAGATCCAAGTACTAATGAGTAAACTTCAATGCCCACTACTTGCTTAATTGCTAGTATTTTTACTATTATTCTATATTACTATATTTAGCCAATTTAATCTATAAATATTGCAGTTTCCAATGGTTCAGGCTAATAGATATCAACTGCTATTTTATACAACCAGCATGTGGGAAAGGAGGTCCCTTCCGTCTGACCTAAAAGAAAGCGTGTCTGAAGGTGGGATCTCAGGCAGGTCTGGAAGACCAGCAGATCTATGCTTGATGTATTCTCTGCCCAGAACACTTTTCTATCTGTGCCCGTCCCCACCTCCCACTATTTCTCCACCTGGATCACCCAGTTCAGGACTGAGGAAGTCAAGCAGTGTGCTTATCAGCTCGCAGTAGCTTCACACAATTAAAAAGAAGCACTTTTTTTTTTTTTTTTTAAATACAGAAGAACCTTTCCTAATAACTGTGATGTTTTTAACTGAGAAGTAGCTCAGGGCAGAAAATGTTGAAAAATATAAGGTGAGTCATTACCATCTTCACTCTGAGCCCAGCATCTCAGTGCTTCCCATTTGATTTTCCACAGGCTTGAGGTCTGTGAAACAGAGTGGACAACATACATATAGGCTCTCACTGGAACACAGTGACAAATATACAGAATATATCTGAACAGACGAGCCTATGCCCTTCCTGGGCTCGCTACCTCTCTTCAGCTGGGAACAAGCTGGCTCACGACTCCCTAGCTCCTGAACTGTTGTGACATTTCAGGGTTGGAAGAGGATTTGGACGTCATGCAGCTACATCTCTGCCCACAAACCTCCCCGAGGAATGACACCATCTCAGCTTGAGCATTTCCAACAACAAGGAGCTCACATATCCTCCTTCCGGTTATTTGAGAACATTCTTCCTTGTATTAAAGCACAAGATGACACCATGCATTGATTAGCAGCATGGTTTTGGGAGCCAGTGAGATAAAAGGTCTAATCCTAGCTCTCCACGTTGCTAGCTGTGTGACCATGGGCAAAGGCCTAACTAAGCTTGTGTGCCTGAGTTAATCTTTTCCTAATGAGTAAAGGGGGACACATGTACTACTTACTTCAACCCCACCAGTGAGGGTTGGTTGAGGAACTCCTTGTAGAGTATAGCCAGGTTCTGGTATATAGGATCCACTCAATTACTGCCAAACATGAGTGTGTCACCACTATTATTGGTGTTGTTCTGCCTTCCAGGGTGGCAAAGAACAAATCTAACACTCTCTTCCACTGTAAGTATTTGAAGACAGTTGTCATGGGCTTCTGAGTCTAATATATCAGTTCTTTCCATTGTATCCAGAAATATTAGAGTTCCGTTCTTTCTCCTCCAATCCGTTAGAGGTTTCTGTGCCCCCAGGGGTTCTTTCCAATCCCAGTCTGCCCACCTTGGTCCTAGGCAGGACAGTTCTCCTGTGAATCAGAGGATATTTTCTGTCTGCTTCCCCTCTCTTGAGAGCCCATTGCATTCTTCTTTGAGCTTCTCTCACCCAGTCCATCCCAGTCCTTCCTCCACTATTAGCTAGGGTGAGGCACCTTTTGACTGATGGTGTGTATAGCCATCAATGGGCACATCCGTGGAGGCAGTGTGATGTGGACTTCAGTAGACACTCAGGAATTGACGTTAGTGAGTGGCCAGTGGAAACCCATGAATGCCTGTGAGTGGGGTTGTTGGGACCATCATCACAGAGTCCCATCAAAATGTCCCTCCTGAGTGTGTCTCTAGATTGCATATAGATCTAGTTTGCATATAGTTTCCTTCTGAAAGAAACTGGGTAGATTCTTGAGCTAACTTCCTCTCTCATCTTTGGACAGTGCTAAGCTCAGATTTCATAAGCAGGCCAAGTCTGTGAACAGCATCTGGGGAAGTTTGGTACATTCTAGAAGACGCCCCTGACTCCATGAGAAGACCTCAGCCTCTACTTCTGACCTGGAACCACACAGGAGCCTGGGGGCCCCCAGCACATGCTCACCACATAGCCACAGATGACCTCGGACTGCTTCATGATGCAACCCTGTGCTCTGCCAGGTCCAAGCAGAGAGGAAGAGGACTGGATTTCTGCGTGCCAGAGGAGTTGTCTAGAGTGGTCACGCATCATCACACAACTCCCTGACGTTAACAGCACCGTTAAAACACAGACCTCTCTCTGTATGTGTATGTGTTCAAAGTAAACAAAGCTGCAAGATTTGGTCCCTGTCTCAACACAATGTATTGTTGACTGGAGCAGTGTTGGTGCCTTTGCATGCATGACTCTGAAATGCCGACTGTGGCCTGATCCATGGACATCCAGGGCTTATATGAGTAAGTCTGTATTGTCCTCCTCTGCCATCTCAGCCCTAAGACAAAGTACAACTTAAGAGAGTTTTACCAAAGCCCATCAGGTGAAGGGGAAACTGCTACAGAATATCTGTTGGTGGTCCAGAAAGGAGACCAGAATTCACAAGAAAATCCTAGGGAAAGATTTTTAGTTAGTCATCCTTTATGGATTGACTTAAAAAAATTATTTGGGGGGAGAGATAGGAACGCTGAGGGTCTTATGAGATGTAGTCCCTGCCCACCCTTCTGACTTTATCTTGCTTCCCCTCCCCATGCTCAGCACACCCAACCATGTTGGCCTTTGTCCTGTGTCTTTAATTCCCCGACTCTTTCCTGCCCCAGGGCCTTTGCACTTGTCCCTTTCTAGAATGTTCTCCCCTTAACTGACTTTCCTTGACCAGTTTACACAAAGTCACTCACACTTCCCAGTTTGTCTCTATTCTTCCATCTTGCTCCATTTTTTCACAGCACTTCCTCAATCTGAAAAGAGCTTGTTTATTTGTTTGTTTATTGTCTGTCTTCCCTGACCAGAACACTATCCCCAAGAAAGTGGAAACTGTTTCATACCCCAGTGCCTTGCACATAGAAGGCACTCGATAAATATTAAATGAATGAATAACACTATCACAGTCTTTCAGCATTCTTAATGAGAAGGAAAAACCTTCCATGAATTCCAAGTATGGAGAGAAGAGGAAATAAAGCAGAAAATGGAAGAATTGTTAACTGCCACATTAGCCTGAGATTGAAACAACTAGAAAAGCGAAAATCTGAATGCCTAATTATAAAATGCGAGCAAAGGCAGTTTTCAAATAGGAACAGGATTATGTCCTCAGGAAGCAGATGGATTATAAAATGCCAAGGATGGCTACTTCACACCCCCTCAAGACCTGTGCCCAGTTCCTTACTGGAAGGACAGCATGGTTTTTCAGCCCTTCCCAAGAACCTTTCAACCAGCAACACTTCAAATGAAAGCACAAAAGAAGCAGAGAATCCTTGCCATGTACAGCATCTGGGCAGAAATAAGAACATCTGTTCTCAGCATGAACCCTATTAGCTTCATCATTTGGCTTTCAAGGGAAAAAAAATGCGCAATTATGATACATGGGCATAATTGGTGGCAAGGTAGGACTTGCGCTCTGCAGCAGGCTGCGTGCTCGGGGCAGACATGGCTCTGGGGAGGATGCTTCCCTGTGCCCTCTCCATGACTGATGGTGTGTATAGCCATCAATGGGCACATCCGTGGAGGCAGTGTGGTGTCCCCGCGCTAAACCAAGATGGCCTCTCTTTGTACCACAGCAACACCACTTCCCAGATGGGTGACCTCAGGCACACTGCCTAAGCACTTGATGCCTTGGTCTTCTCAGTCCATGAGAGGTAAGAGGCATAGCACCTACAGCAGAGGGTCAAAGTGACGGGAAGAGAGATAACGTGCATGAAGGACTCAGAGCAGCACTGGACGCCGAGTGAGCCCTCAGAAAATGTCCCCTGCTATTAGTGTTATCATTACTACCACCACCATCATCATTTGACAAGATGGCACTGACTCCTGACAGCACGACGAGCTAAGTACTGTTACTACTCCCAAGTCACAGAGCAAGGGTGTGCAGATGAAGGGCTTGGCCTCAGCTCTGTCTCCAGGACCTGAGCTCCTGCCCTACTATGTCTTGATTCGTTCTGTAGCAGGCCAGGAGCAGACTCTTTTCCTAGGCCCAGTTAGTACAGAGGGCACTACCCGCACCTGAACAGAACAAGATTGAAATGAGATAGACATGAGTTCAAATCCCAGCTCCACACTCAAAAGCAGCGAGCATGGAGAGGCAAATGGCCTCCTGGCTCGGCCAGGGCTCTCTGCTGGAAACCGAGCCCAAGATGCCCCCAGGATGGCAGTGAGGATGAAAGAGGACCTTGTAGAAACTTCAGGGTGTCTGGCACTCGGCACACAGCAGCTCTTCGCACCATTAAAAGCCAACATGCTTCCTGTGGAAGCTGAGCACTGAGGTGATGGTAAAGGAAGGTGGGGAGCTAAACATGGAGAGGGCACAGGGAAGCATCTGGCAGATGGCAGCCCCGGAAGCAGGGACCAGACATGGCAGACAGGGGATGGAGGCTGCAGGCAGTGGCAGAGCAGGGCCAGCTCCAGGGGGACCAAGAACCCCATTCACCTTGGCGCCCCAAGAGCTCTCTGAATGACAGTGTGGATGCTCCTGATAGCCAAACAAGGCTTCAGTGCAAAGTTCAATGATGTACAGAGTAATCTACATCAGAGGCCAGAGATTTACAGACTATCTTTGAAAAGGACTTCTTAGCAAGTTATAAAATTTTATAAAAGGCGTGTAAAAGGGACTATGTTTCTAATATCCAAAAAAACCCACACTATGCAGAAAGATTCATACTCAATGGACTCTAATAAAACTGAGGAGTTGCTGCTTATATTTATGTGAGGTCCCTCATCTTGGGAGATGCCCTCCTGATGTTTTAGCCACGTGAGTGCTAGCATATGAAAAGCTGTTCAATCTTGGGTAAGTTGCCTAATGTCTCTGGGCCATTTTTTATCTGCAGAGGAAATAGAACAGTAGAACCTTCCTCATAGGTGGTTGTACAACTTAAAAGAGATAACGCATGTCAAGAGGTCAGCATGATGCCTAGCACATGGAGGGAACTCAGTCAATGAGAGCCAAGATTCTGATGCTATTTGCATTATTATTGGGCAGTTGCAATAGACAGAGTGCCGCCATAAGGCTCAAGGTCACACAACCCTGATTTCTGGAAATTATCCAAGGAAAGCAGTCAAAAATACCAACTCCATTCTCTGTCTCTTGTCCTACACGCACCGGTTTCCAAGATCTCTCAACTCCACCTTGTAAGAACATCTGTCCTCCACTCTGTCCTGTGCTCATTGGGTTTTCTTCATCTCTCACGGGATCGACCTCAACCAGCTGCAGGGGCCTCCTCAGATGGGCCTGCTGCTAGCCCAGTTAATCCATCCCGCACACAGAGGCTGAGTAGTAGCCCATCTTTGAAGTCTTAGCTTGTATTAGCATTTGATTCATGTGCATTTTTTTCCTTCTACTACATAGTATGACCGCATCTGCTTTCATTTAAAAAATCATTTAAATCACTAACCGTTTGGTTAAATGGATATTCCCCAAACTTCCCAGAGCTGCTACAGCAGCCTTGGTAACTAGTGCAGGGTAGGGGCTCAGCAAATGGCTCTGGACTTGAACCACAGATGTGAAAAAAAAAAGCCTTGATAAAAAGACTAGGAATTGGTATACAAACGTGTCAATAATTGGCAAATAAGGATGGTGAGAGTATGGCTGTATTTTTGTCTCAATTTCCCAATCACAGGGACAAATATTTTCTCTGATCTTGATCATTGAAAATGTATTGTTAAGACACAAGGTGCATGGAAGTGTTGCCTAGGCACCGCACAGCAGAGCATCCTTTGGTTGCTGCCTGTGAGCACTGTTCGCAAAGCCCAGTGTGGCTTTTGATCAATGTTTCTGTCCTGGGAAAGAACAGGTGCCCAAAGTCGGACAGACCGTGTGCCACCTGAGTATACACCCTTCAAGAACAATGACCTCTGAAGTCAGAAGAAGACACAACCATGCCTGCCCCAGTATCCAGCAATAGCCACACCCCACGTCTCCCACCCTAGCCAAAGGGAATGAGTGCACGACGTGCTATGCCTCTGGCCTGCCCACTGGATGCGCATCAGAATCTGTGCTCACCCTGGCTTCCTCATCAGTAACATGGAAGGGAGGCCACTGCTCCCGACTTTCTCAACACAGCGGACCGGCTCATCAACGATTCTCTGGCAGTTTCCAAACCCAAAATAATATTCCCGGGACTTGGTGCCAAGAAGCGGTTTCTCCTGTACCCCTTCTCACTCAGGGGTGAGGAAAGACAGCATCATGTTGGTGGGGTCGGGTGTTGCAAGCAGTGATTTATTTGCTCTTAGCAATCACGGCCGCAGCTTAGTGACATCTGCAAGCTGAACATTCTCATCGAGGATGTGTTTTCTTCAACTGTTTGCCCTCCGGGTGCTGCAGGCTTGGTGGGCATCCCACCAGAAGCTGACAACTCCTACTGGCATCATCAGCCCACCAGAGCCCTCAGCATCAGCCAGTCACAGACACCAACAACCCCCCACTGTTCTGCATCGGGCTTCTGCAGCTCCTGTCACTCCAGGTACCGTGGCCAGGTAACAGCATCCCCCAAACCTTAGTCATCGCTCCCCTTTGCAAAGCCCTACTGGCTAAAGGAAGATGCTTTTCCTTTTTCTATAAAGCCTCATTTTCCTCCTTTTCAGTTTCATTTCCTGTTTGCATGAAAAGCCAGTGAGGCAGATGGATGAGTGAAGCAACGTGGCAAAGGGAGAGGACCCATCCTGGGCGTTCACTTCCTAGAACCTGCGGTGGGGCCAGGCCCTGTGCGGACCACCGTGGAAGTGCGTGGCCTCAGCCCAAGCCCCCAGAACCTGGAAGCTAGTGATGTGTGGTGCATGTGGTGGGACCCAGGCCCCAGCCGCCAGGAGCCGTGACTTTGAACAAGAGAGGCACAAGGTCTTCTGAATTCCGGTAGACCCTTTTCAGGATCCGGGACCACAGGACTCTTCCTCAGGTCTCAACAATAAACAAAAAGAAAAGAAACAAGCAATCCAAAGTAAATAAATAAATAAATGATGATTTAGGGGAAAGGCACTGGACTTACATGGGTAGACATGGATTTATATCCCAGTTCTTACACTAACTAGCTGAGGGGTCCTGGGCAAGTTACTTGACCTCTCTGAGCTTTAGTTTTCTCATCTGGAAAAAAAAAGGAGGGGTAACATCACAAATCTCATAGAATTTATACTAAGAGTTAAATGAGATAATTCATGTAATCTCATATCTGATACCTAGTATATGCTTAATAAATAGTAGGTGTCATTTGTATTTGTGTTCTTGTTTTAAATTTTTCAGTCAAGAAATGCACATGGATAGGACATATTTCAGATCACTTTTGTTGCTTCCCAACTCTTGGCTTATGTAATTACTTGCACGAAAAGAGCCCTTGGTTCCTACAGCTGTCTGTACTGAGCCTGTAGACGTGTAGGTCCTTGTCTTTTGTTCTTCCCCAGACTGCCCCTCAAGGGCTGGAAGTGTGCTCTTCCTAGCTCCGTAGCATCTCTCGTGTCTATCGCTTCCCTAGGTCCTCAACATGGTGCTCGCTAAGTGGAATTCTTGCCTTAACTCTGGCAACTTGAAACATGAACTATTGATTTCACAGGCTGAGATCTTTGAAGATTTTCAAAGTCTCAGAACCACTACCCAGTCAGAGAAGTTCAAAGAATGAATTTATTGACGGGCTTATTCTGCTCTCAAAAGTCATTTACACTTCAGTCAGGAGAGGCCAGGGGAAAGGCTGATCACTGGGGAGCTTTTGCCTCTTCACAGACTGTCTGATATCAGAGGAGAGGAACTTCCCTTGTTCTGCGCGCAGATCATATGAACACCATGAGCATAAAACTAGCCCTTCCTGGGCGCCTGGGTGGCTCAGTTGGTTAAGCGACTGCCTTTGGCTC
This sequence comes from Phoca vitulina, assembly GCF_004348235.1. Classification (NCBI taxonomy): domain Eukaryota; kingdom Metazoa; phylum Chordata; class Mammalia; order Carnivora; family Phocidae; genus Phoca; species Phoca vitulina. Next base: position 62,055,911 of record NW_022589708.1, on the reverse strand, counting down.
AGGTCATGATCCTGGAGTCCCTGGATCGAGTCCTGCATTGGGCTCCCTGCTTGGCAGGGAGTCTGCTTCTCCCTCTGACCCTCCCCCCTCTCATGTGCTCTCTCTCATTCTCTCTCTCAAATAAATAAATAAAATCTTTAAAAACAAACAAACAAACAAAAAAACTAGCCCTTCCTATGGGCACCCAGTATACTCAGTTCTTGCTCCCTATAGCAAGGGACCATGTGGCATAGGAACAGCAAAGCTGGCCCACCCCACTGGGCCCCACGTGGGAAAGCTTTGTGCCCCATGCTGGGGCCTCAGTCTCCTTTCTCTACTGAGAGGTTTGGAATACTGGTATACCTGGAGGCCAAAACTTGCAAAGCTTAAGCCAATATTTCTAGAGAGGCCTCACTCCCTATGCTCCCTGACTCCTTCCAGATTCTCTCTTTCTTTACGTAACCAGTTATAATTTACTCTCAGGTTTTTAAGATGGACTTTGTGCTCCCTGAATGACAAGTAATACTATCAATGTCAATTAGCGATGATACAAAGTCCTAACACCTAACACACACACAGACACACACACACGCACGCACACACAAACAATAAACAAATAAGAGTTAAGAAAACCCTCTATGTAGTACACTAACTGAGAAAGCCACATTATGTACAGGCTTTTTTGAAAGAAGCCATTTACTGCACTGACCTAAAATTTCATGGCCTCTTCTGGGCTTCCAAATAGGACCATAGAACCCGCCTGATAGCACTGCTGTGCCAAACCAGCCAGAAGACAGGGAGAGATGAGAGAGTCATGGGTCAGAACCCATAGAGATAGAAATAGAAAACCCCAGAATGTCCGCTCCTAGATTCTGATGGCACTGGTGACAGGCAGCCCATTGCAGAGAGAGAAGCTGTCCATCACTTGTTGCTAAATGGGGAGGATACAGCTTCCCTTCCTTCTAGGCCGTATAAAATTCTAATTCTTTACAAATTTTCCCAAGACTCACATAAAAAATGATCAGGTGGCACTCCAAAGCTGAATACTTGCAGATCTTACAAACAAACTAGAAACTAGCCTCAGGACTGCTCAGAAAATGAGGGCATTTGGGCAAGGCCTGGAGCTGGGGACTTCAGCAGGTGGGGGTCAGAAGCCGGTGCTGGAAATAAACAACTTGCCCCAGGGGCTCGAAACTGGGAGGGACCCAAGTTCCCAGGAAGGGCAGTGCTGCTCCAGCTGAACAGCTCAGGCAGTTTGCTCTCAATTATCCACCCCATGTGTAATTTCAGGAAAACTTCTTTTGTAAATTGCAGATTTTTTGACACTTAACTCAGGCAAAATGAGTTGTCCAACAGTGATTTCATGCCCAAGTAAACCTGTCATCTTCACTCTTAGCCTTTTCCTTCCCTTCTTACAGAGAAAAAGGATCCAGACATTTTCCAAGAGAAAATAAACTCCCATAACTGAAAGATTGGAGTTTTCAAGTTTGCTTAAAATGCTGAACCTAAGAAGGGGGTTCTCAAGTTGGCAAAACGCTTCCCTCCCACATCCCTACTAAGTCACCACCAACTCCAGAGGCTCTGACTCAAAGAATGTGTAAGCCTGAGCCTCATCTCATAAACACACCATTTCCATGCCCCATGTTCTAGATTCCTTGTTAGCACAGTGCAACTCAGGGTCAGGGCAAATAAGGTAAGGAGACCATTCAAGTTCAACTTCTGAAGCTGTTTTTTTCTCGGCTCAAGTTTAGGTAGAGGCCAAGAGGGCTGTTTTCACTATTGTTTCAAACTAAACTGCTGACAACTAAGAAGTATGAACACTTGGCAGAATTTCAAACTCCAACAATAAGCAAACGGCACGGGGAGATTGTTTTGTGTTGCTTTTCTATGGAAGAATGCCTTTCTAACTTGTGATATTCCCGAAAGCTAGGGACTCAGGACTTCAGTGGCCACCCCGGTGGCCCTCGGAGCAGCCTGTTTGGGCAGGTTAACCCCAAGGGTCCAGGGGCACTTGATGTAGGGGACCACTGGCAGCCCAAGGGGCAGTCTCAGGAACAGGTGTCCTCCTTCCTCTGGAGGGGGAGGGGGGTCCACTGCTAGCCTGGCTGCTAACAGGAATTGCAATTAGAACAGATTACCAAAACTGTCATGAGAGCTGAAGATGACTGAAAATCTTGGCTAACTGGAGAGCACCAAGCAGATTCCAGAAGGGTTATCTCCCTTCTCCTCTTTAACCCCCACTTCTGTCCCAGTGTTTAAGATTGATATGGTTTGCCTCTCCCTGAATTCACTCATTCACTCAATACCTCACCCTCTCCCACACCTCCCTCATCTGTTTCACCCATGATCCAGATCTTTCCCAGTCCCCTCTTCTCTCAAAATCCCTAATTGTGTGTACTATTTACTCTGGGCTCTGTCATCACTCAATGGAAGCTGAGTTATCTGATAAAATCATTTCTACTAATGTGCCAAGTCTCACAGGGGATATATGCATTCATTGGGTTCTTTCTAGAGAAGCTGTGTTAACCGGGGAAGTGATTTTAAGTATGGAAGACCAATGATTGGAATTTTGAGCAGCATGAATTAATCAGAAGTCTTGATTCAATGACGAGTAGCAGAAAGCCAGCTGAAACGAATTTGAACAAAAGAAGGAGTTAATTGGCTTATGCGACAGGGAAGGGCAGGGGTGGAGTTGGCCTCAAGCCCAGCTGGAGAGGAACCTTGTCAGGACCTGCACTGACTGCCATCGCAGCCTTTGCCATGTGTTGGCCCCGTTTTTATCAGCTTCTCCACTTGGCAGGGGCCACGCATGTTTACAGCTTCCATCAAGAGAAAAGACTTCTTGGCATCTTGGGAGAAGGACTCTGATTGGCTCAGCTTTAATCATGTGCCCATTTCTGGCCCAATCACTGAGGCCAGGAGATTTGAGCAGTGTTTTCATTTTCTGTTGCCATACCAAGTGGCTTAAAGAAGGTCACATTTATTAACTTATGGTTCTGGGACTCACAAGTCCAGCAGAGGTTCCCCCAGACTAAAATCCAGGTGTTGGAAGGATACGTTCCTTTCTGTAGGCTCTAGGGGAGAATCCATTTTCCTGCTTATTCAGTTTGTTGCTAGAATGTATTCCCTGTGTTTGTCAGTCTGCAGTCCCTGTTTCCTGTTTCTTTCCTCATCTGTGGGCCATCCTCAGCTTCTAGAGCCCACTTGGAAGGGCCCATGTGATTACTCTGGACCCACCTAGATAATCCTGGATAATCTCAACATCCTAAAGTCCACAACCCTAATTCCATCTGCAAAATGCCTCTTGCCATGTAACGGCAATGTATATTAAAGAGCAGACTCGTATGTAAATGTCAACGAGTATGTAAAACATATTCCCAGGTTCTGAGAATAGAGCAACACCATCTTTTGGAAAGGGGGAGCAGTGTTATTTAACAATCAGAGCCAGGTTTTGGACATATACCTGCACCTATGTAGCCAGAGCATGGGCTGGTGTGATGGACAGCTCCAATACAACCATGTGGAAGGAAGAATAAGTTCCCTAGGGAAGAACAGGATGCTGTTTGCAGTCGGAGGAAAAAGAGAGAAATGCCCACTATAAGGCAGAATGGGCCTTATTACACATTTATGTCAGCATTCTGAAGTGTTGGTGGGCTTTTTGGTAGAAGTTTTAATATTTCCAATGGCAAGTACCTAAAACATGTTTTCATGAATAAATGAATGGATGAGAGGGGAGGCAAATCAGAAGCAGAGAATTAATCTGTTACCAAGTTTACCCATCCCAAAGTGCTAGAACTTTGTTGGGCTTAACCACGAGAGACACAGAGGAAACAGAAACTACTCATAGGAATTTGGCCCAAAGAATCATGCTCACATATGGCAACAGAAGACAGCCAAGAAGGAAGGGGGGACTGGGATCTGGCCCAAGACTCATGTGCTCAAGTAGACCAGGGGCTGGAACAGAGGAGGTTTAGCCAAAGAGGCTAAATACAGCATCTATGGGTTGTAGGATCCTGGACTGGTAGTTGAGACATATTGGCTATGGGTCAAATTCCTATAACCAGCCATACAACCTTAGATAAGTCTGACCTTGGGTCAGTTTCATCTCCAGTGAAAAAAGAGAGTAGGACTACCAAGGATGTCAGTGAAGTGCTTGCCACCAGTCCCCATCCCACATCCACCCCCGACATCCATAACCAATCACAGCACTCTTTGCACATGAGCCCTGGCCATCCTCAGAATCCTCAAGGCAGCTCTCCAACAGCCACTACTCATTAATCCAAGTCACAACATGTATTAAAACTCCTTGGCCATTCTAGAGTTAGAGAATTTCTAAAGTGCTTTCCAGCTTTGACATTTAATATTCTAAGGTTCTAAAATAGATCGATAGCTTAGGACCAAGGAAGACTAGACTCCCCCTTGCAAACTCCTAAGGCTGGATAAGGAGAAAAATTACCTGGTGGAAAAGGCAGATGGAGCTGTACAGCCTTCATGACTTAATCCCAGTAATCCTCAACAGATTCACTAGGAATTCAAATTGGAAATAAAATAAATCTTCCTCCTCACCAGAAGTCAAGACTCGCCACTTGAGTGCATTACGGATGCTTCACTGGATGTTTCATGACCCTTGATGTGCAGGTAATTGCCTTGAGATTACATAGATAAGCAATCTGAGTTTGGGGCAGGAAGAGATGGTGCAGATAAACTGAGAAATGCTGTAGGTCACTGCCCTAGAGTCTCCGCAATAGGGATTAGCAAACAAGAAATTTATTAGGGTGTGGTCTCTGGGTTAATACCTGTCGGGAAGGAAGAAAATAGGATTGACTAGAGGGTAATATTGGACTACGGACTCAGCAAAGGGCTCGGCTGACTGCATGGTGAGCTCTGAAGCTGGGCTGGACTTCCAGAGATGTCCCCAGTTGGGACAAGAGGGTCAGACCTTTATCTGCCTCCATTTATCTGCCAGTCATCTGATGGAGGCTGCCCCCAGGAAGGGTGCAGTCCTTGGGGGAAGAGGCAGTCTTCATAGAGGGCAGTTCCCAGAGAGGGCTGATAGTGGAGCACACCCAGAGTTGAGGGAATAGTTCAATCTGGAAGGAAGAGCTCAATGGCGCCACCTACCTAAGAAAAGAAGCAAATGGGGTCTCCTACCTAGATTGCCTCTTTAGGTGACCAGCTGTGCCCATGGATACTACTTCATATTTTTCACTGGCACTGCAGAGACTATCCTCTGCATCTTATACAATCTGTAGTTTCTTCAGGTGTTGACCAATGGCCATTGTTCTGGTTGTGCTCAGTAAAAATTACCAAGAGTGGGAGACATAACTGGTATGGAAGTTTCCCTCTGGTGGACAAGTGTCATGAGTAATTTTAATGTTAATTTTATAGTAAAAATATCAATGGACAAATTATATTATCCATATCCTATAAGTTATGTAAAGATAGTATATTCATTTTCTAGGGCTGCCATAACAAAATGCCACAGACTAGGTTGCTAAAACAACAGAAATTTAATTTCTCACTGTTCTGGAGGATCAAAGACCAAGATCAAGGTGTTGGCAGGTTTGGTTTCTCCTGAGGCCCCTCTCCTTGATTTGCAGAAGGCCACCTTCTCCCTGTGTCTTCACATTACCTTTCTCTGTGCATGCACATCCCTGGTGTCTCCTCACCTTCTTCTAAGGACACCAGTCCTTTAGGATTAGGATCCTACTCTTATAACCTCATTCAACCTTAATTACCTCTTTAAGGGTTTCATCTCCACATACAGTCACATTATGGGGGAGGACTTCAACATATGAATTTGGGGACAAACAATTCAGTCCATACATATAGTCTAGAAAAATCATTTTAACAGACTCTACCCATTAGTCTATGGATGAATGAATGGTAGAATGTAAGATTTATATACGGAGACCATTAAAAATACATTTTGAGATTTTTTTGGTCTCCTTTTGTTTCTGCTTCATTGTAGAGATTTTATTGGTTAGATTAAGATTTGGAAAAACAGAAAAGTTCAAGTTAAAAATAAAAATCACCCAAATTCCTATCTCCCATTTAAAAAAAAAAAAATATTTGACATACTTCCTTCCAGTCATTTTTCTCAGCTACATATGAATTTCTTTTATGGATTAGATCATATTATATATACATGTTGTATCTACATTTTCACTACATATTATCATTTTATCATTACTCAATTTTAAAAGAAAGACAATATTTCCACAATTTAATTGTCTGATATTTTATTTTATGAACTACTGCACCAAATATTTGCATGTGAATATTTTCTTGAACGTCTGGCTTCCTAATATATATATATATTTATAATCATTTCCTTTTTCCTTTCTTGCTATGCAAATTTTCAACATTCTTTTAGGCCCATTTCAAGCCCTCCCTCCTTGAGTAAAGTCTTCCCCATCATGTTTGGGGCATAATAACCTGGTCTTCCTTTGGATTTATGTAACATGCTTTCTATATTATTTGTTTAAGCCTATCCTTCTTGTGATATATCTTGAACTACTGTCACATTGTATTTTTGTTTTAAACCTTACTTCCTAAATGATTGCAAGCCTCTTGAGTACAAAGACTGCACCTTACATTATGCGATGGACCATTGCTCCTTACCGATTGATGGGCTGGTTGATTGATTGATTAGTTTGCTGGTTGCTTTGCTGTTTTCTGGAAATAAAGACTCAATCTCCCATTGTCCATGGACATAACTTTTCCCCCTACTTATCCTCTGGAGGGTAATGGTTTGTGGCATTTCCACAGCAGGACTAAATTGGATGCATTGTGTTCCTTTGTGTTATCCTGATTTTCCTGCTCTGTGCGCCTTGACAGCAGGATAGTTCTATTATGCTATATCCTATTGTGTTATTATAATGGCTTAATTACTGTGTATGGGCTCCTAACTGAGAACTGGGGAGAGGGCACATTCTATAAATAAAATGTGCTATTGGTGACATTAATATGCCGCCGGGTTTAGCTGTGTCTCCATTGCTCAGGGTCACATTAAAATTCAAAGTGTTGCCAAATATATGTTATAGGTAAAGAATCTATTTTAAATTCCTTCAGAGGGTGAATTAAGCTTCAGTCAAAACATGCTCCAGAAAGAGGAAATTTAATGTTCTGATGTGCCCTGTACTGTACGGCAATCTATCCAAACATGCTTTCTCTCTATGTAGTAGAAGGCAGCGTTGTTCAATGCCTAGAGACACCTAGAAGAAGGTATTCTTTATGCTTAATCTGGACAAAAAAACCCTTAGATTATCATTGCTAAACCAAATTTATCAGTATTTCAAATGCATACAAACTGCATCTGACTCCCTAGGATGGGCATAACACATTGCTGTAAATGGCTAACAGGCCAAATGCAAATGATTTTCAATATTTAAAACTGAAGGCGGGGAGGAAAGAGGGAAATGGGGGGAAGACAGGAGGGGGGAGGGGAAGGAGGAAAGGGGCCTATATATATGCCTATATATCCATAATGTCAGAGAAATCTGCCATTTTGTTAGCTTTGCTTTTGAAGCTTTGTTAAATTTAAATTTCAGGTCACATGAACCATAGTAAGTATAGATGGAGAGCGTACAATCGGCAAGGTAGAGGGCATCATTTTTGACATCGGTGCTTTGATACAACCGATATGGTGAAAGAATGTTGTGTCATATTTAAAAATATTTCAGCTTTTATTTTAAAAAATGAATGGGAAAGCAGGTAACTTCATCCCTTCCAAGGGACCATCCACTCCATCACCCTTGAAACTCAGACCCCCCAACTCCCACTCAAAGGGATGACGGAGGTTCAGGAAGGGGACGAGTAGGGCACACATTACTGGCTTTAAAAGATGATTTTTGTCCTTGACCAGACCATTCTGAGGCATCCAATCCCATCCTTTAGTGCAAGTCACAGTGGAGTGCCATGTCTGGACCCCAGTCTGACTAGGAAAGTTGAAATGATTGCTCTGATAATTCATGGAAAGAACAAAACGTCATTTCACTTACCTACATCCAGCCTGAGAGTCATGTGTGCCGGATTTTTGTTCAGTTGGTGGCTTCAGCCCTTTATCTCCTGCTCCAGGTGCAGACATCTACCAGATGTTCCAGTGTTTTCATGGGGCGGGTCTTCACAAGGATGAGAGAAAGGTGATTCATGGGGCAAGCCTCGTGAAGGTGACCATGCAGAGGAGAGAGAAAGCAGTGCCTTAGCAAGGGTGGACAGGGCTGGGACCAGAATGACACCATGTGTCTGCACCTCCTGTCCCTAAAGAAGAGCTGGAAGGAGAATAAATCCACGAGGAAATGGGCCTGTGGTCCTGTCAGGGAAGGGTGAGGAAGGCACCTGCCTTGGGCACAAAATTTAAGGGGTGCCCCAAAACTCAGCAATCAAGACAAAAGCCTTTTTTAGCAATGTTTTTAAAAAATCAAATTCCATGCTAAAACTCCATGATAAACAGATTATCAAAGTTTTAGATAGATCCAACTCTGCATTTATATGACCCTGCCTCATTGGCCTCATTCTAACTCCAGCCCTGGGTCTCCTGGCCCATCTGCAACAAATTTAAAGATGCTCTCTCAGTAAAAATAAATAAATAAATAAATAAAATCAAATAAAAAACTCTGAAAGGTCATCTCTGCCGCGCTCACATGGACTGTCCTTGCCTCTGTGCCTGAGGGAAAGGTGCTAATGGTGAGGAAAGAGGTAGAAACACAGACCGAAGACCTCAGTGAGAGTTGGCAGAAGATGAGGGAATTGGTAGGCCCGAGGACCTAAGCACAGTTTAAAATCTGACTTGGGAAACAGAATGGATTAGTGCTAAATGAACACTCTAGAAGCAGGAATGTGCACAGTGGGAGGGACTCTAGTCTTCCGGACTCTTCAAATTTATGAACCTCTTATTGGGCTCAGTCCACATCTCAAATTACCCAGCTCTTTGGGATTTTGCTAACCTCCCATACCCTAGGCCATATGATTGACAAACCTGTCCTGGGGAAAATGTAATAATAAAAGGAAAGAGAAAGAAGAGAAAACTAGTACAGATGGAAAGTAAATGTAAGTGCCTGCCACCACCAACAATAACTTGGAAATTAGGTAAGTAATATGTAGATCAATATCTACATATTTAAATGATATTTAAAGTCAATCAAAATTGAAAATACATCTCAGGAGAGCAAGATTTGATTGTAACTCTAGTATATTAAAAAAAAAAAATTTGTGAGTGACAAACATTCTCTCCTTGACCAAACTCTCTCTCCTCAGGCTCCTCTGAGTAATTTGCCTGACTTTTGGACTTCCATGTTCCTCTGTGCATTTTCCGGTTTTAGTAAGAATCCTGATAAGTCAGTTTAACCAGAACTCCCCACCCTCAATATCTGATCACCTCAATATCGGATCGGGTTCCTCATCCTCCACCACCCCCAACTGATGTCTGGTCACCTGGCCTGCCTTCAGCAAAAACCCTGTTAGATCAGCTTAGCCAGAACCCCCCTAACCCCTGGTCTCAGCAATTTTCCATCCACTGACACCCATCCCGATCCTTGGCTATAAATTCCCACTGGCCCAGGCTGTATTCGGGAGTTGAGTTCAATCTCTCTCCCCCAGTGCCAGACCCCATTTCTGTGGTTCCCACACCCATTGCAAGGGAACCACCACTTGAATAAAGTTTTTAACAAGTGTCATTGAATAAATTTTTCCTTAGCATGGACCTGGGCTGGTCTGTATGGAAGAGACAGTTTTGTTGGAGGCCATCAAAAGAGGGAATGTTGGTTCTTTACATCCTATCACACAGTGAGCAGGTAGAAAGCACTCATGGGTCTAAATGGCAAGTCTGGGCAAGTAAATAAAAAGTTTTGTTTAGTGACTTCTATCTTGGATTTCCATTTTTATAGTAAGAGTATTTTAGTAAAAAAGCGACAAATATGCCAATAATAAGAAGGTTTGGTCAGCAATGGAAGCATAGAAGAAGGAGATTAACCGAGAAAAAAAAACCATGGGTGCAGCCAACTGGAAACAGTGTCCTCGTCACTCTTGCTGCATAATAAATAAACTAACCCGTAAAACATAAACTAACCCCAAACTGAATGGCCTAAAACAACACCTATGTTATCATGTTCATGGATTCTGCAGGTCAAGAATTTGGACCAAGTACAGCAGGGACACTTGTCTTTGCCCCATGATGTGTGGGACGTCAGCTAGGAAGACCTCCATGGCCGGGAACTGGAATCATCTGGAGGCTCCTTCTCATACACTTTGCCTACGAGGAGGGCCAGGGCCCACTGGCCACATGGCAGCTACCTTTCTCATTGTACTTGAAGAAACTGGCTCTGTCCTTTGAAGCATCCATCATTCCCTCCAGAAGACTGTTGGCGTGCATCACTGTGGCACTGCTTCTCCAGCCCTGAGAGTCCCATCCATCCACCCAAGGACAGAAGGCTTAGGCCAGCCCCTGGCCCAAGTCAAATTGCCATCACCAGTATCTCCCCGTGGAGCTAGCTGGGGACACCAGCTGACCTACCCCAACCTTAACCCTCAACATCGCTGGACACCATGTGAGTGATTTTTTTTTCCTTCTGAAACCAAGAACAAAGGGAAGGGTATACATCAAAACAGAAGAGATGGAGCCATGAATCAAAACTGAAAACCACGGAAAAGGGACGGATGCATTGCCTGGAAGAAAAAAGGCAGCAAAGAATAAATGAATATAAGATCTCAGCGATGAGGATAGCTCATGAGGTTTTCTGCAACGCACGCAGCCCATGCTGACCCATCCCCCCCACACACACATACTGGCTGGGTGGAGCACTCCCACCCCCAGCTTTGCCTCTGTGGCACCTTCCTGACTTCATACCCGAAGGTCCCAGTGAGGAGTGAAACTCGAGGATGGAACGCTTTGTCCGTGCCATCAAACAGACCCCAGTACAGGCCCTGCAGGGTCTCCAGCCACTGGGTTTACCGCACAGGGACCCTCGCCTTCCTCCACAGGTGGATTATTTATTTAACAAACACTGACACAGGGCTTACTCCGAGCTGGGCAGTGGCCCGAGTGCTTTGTAAGTATTAGCTCAGTTAATCCTCGAAACCAGGCTGGGAGGGAGGCACTCTTGTTATCTGCATCTTACCGATGAGGAAACGAAGATAGCTGAGATAATTTATTGCCCAGATGCACCCAGCCAGTAAGCAGTAAGGCCAGGATTCAAACCCAAGCCAGCGGCCAGATGTCCTGCTTGCAGCCCCTGGGCTGTGTGAGAGGCTGGGTAGCTGGGGCCGTGAGGAGCAGGGCAATAAGGAGGGAGATGGGAAGGCACCCACACACAGGCTCACCTGCGTGGGCATGGCTGGGGCAAGAGTCCACCCAGATGCCCTGGACGACTTCTGGGGCTGTTCTCTGCCCGCTGCAGCCCATGGGTCTGTCCCCCCTCCACCATCTGCCTCTTAGGTGCCTGCTTGTAAGTCCTGGCACAGAGCGCCCAGGGTCACTGCGGCAGTTTGCAGACCTTGCTAGGGGACTGAGAACCCTTTCTGCTGTGTTCTTAAGACTCCAGTCTTCAGAGATGACCATGACCTCTGGGTGTGGGGGTGCAGGTGAGATGGGGATGGGGCAGGAGTAGGGCTGCTAGATAAAATACATAATGCCGAGTTCATTTTGAAATCAGACTAACAACAAATACTTTTTTTTGAGTATAAGTTATGTTCCATGAAATATTTGAGACATTCTTACACTAAAAAAAAATATTCATTATTTATATTCTAATTTAACTGGGCATTTTGTATTTTTATTTTCTAAATCTGGCAATCCTAAGTGTGGACTTCTGCAAATTTCTAAAATGCTGGGTGGGGACACAACTGGGAGGGCAGACAGGCTCAGCACTGGGGTCCAGGTGGTGGCGAGCCCTCTGGGGAGCCAGGGGAGCTGACCCCCGTGCTGAGAGAGGCAGCTTCCCATGGCCTGGACAGGGGCGGTCCTCTGGCCATGACAGAGCACAGGAGGAAGATCAAAATGAACTTCCAGACGTCCCACCGTGCTGTTCCACGGGCTTGTATCCCACACATTGCGAACAGCTCACCCCACAATTTTTTATTTTGGAAAATGTCAGACCTGCAGCAAAGTTGCCATAATAATACACCAAATATTCATTTTGTCACATCTCCATGTGCATGCATACAATTGTGCACATCAGCACACGTGTGTGTGTTCGTTTGTTTGATGAACCATTTGAAAGTTTGTGGCGGATGTTGGGACATTTCATCCCTAAATACTTCCGCATATGTGTCCTAGGAACAAGGGCATTCTCCTACAGAGCCATAGTACCATGACCACACTCAGGAAAGGTGATGTTAATACCATTCCATTAGCTAATATAAAGTCCACACTCAAATTCCTCCAGTTGTCCCAATAATATGTGTATCTGTATATATATACACAACTATATGTACACAAATCTACATATAATTAATGTCACATTAATACATGTCACAAATACATACTTGTGTATATATATACTATATGTTGTGTATGTGTGTATGTACGGGTATATATATATACATATACGTGGTGTATAGAGACACACAATTGAAGGAATTTGCCTATGGACTTTGTATATGTGTATACACATACACACATTATTAATATAGATTACTAACTTAATATAATTTTATTTATTTTTATTTTTGATCCAAGATCCAGTCAAGGATCCCAAATACACTCAACTGTATGTTCCTTGAGTTTCCTTTAATTCAGAACGACCTCTTCCGAGTGCCCATCGCATGCCACACAAAGTGCAAGTGGTTTGGTGTATCTTATCTCATTTCATCCCTGTGGAGTAAAGGATTATCTCCTTTTACAAATAAGGAAACTGTCAAGTTAAGTAACTTACCCAGGGTCACAAGGCTCATAAATGTTGTGGCCAGTATGTGAACCCAACCCTGAATCCAGAGGCCGCCCCCTTTCCTTTACACGGTACCACGCTCTGTCTTCAGGAGCCGATAGGGAGAGAGTGATCCTGAGGTTGGAACCTGAGAACTAGTCCAGGTGGGGAGGGAAAAAAAGTTCCATAGAATGCACAGGATTTTAAGAGAGGCTGATCAGGTGAGCTAGGGAGACAGTGTAGTGTCACGTTCAGGAAGTGACATAGATCTGGGTTCAAGTTTGGATTCCTCTGTCTCCCAGCTATGTTCCCTTCACTTCCTAGAACCTCACCCTCCCACCTGTCACATGAGAGGGATGAGAGTGACCTCATCGGATTGCTGTGGGACTCTATTAAATATTCACGTTATGTTCTTAGCACTTAGCTGACGGGGCACACGCCAGGGGCTCCATAAATGGCAGTTCCTGCAGTGACAAGGGGAGCCCCTGCCTGAGGGGTGCCGCCCACAGGAGCCACCACAAAGAGCAGCTGGGCCAGCCGCTGGAGTCACCGAGATGAAGAGGAACGGGATTCACTGATTTTTAACATTCACGCTCGGGGTGTCCACCGTGGGAGGAGGGGGATGACTGTGGGGGGCTGGGGGCTTCGGTCTGCATTGCTGGAAATGGTGAGATGAGCCTCCCTTCCTGACGAGAGCTCCCTTCCAGAGGAGCAGACAGAAAGGAAGCTCAGCCCGGGCTCACGAGAGAGGCAGGCAAGGGGCACAGTTCCTTCTCCATGTTTCTAGCGTCACCGGTGACCTCCGGAGTGTTTGGAAGCCCAGTATCTTTGGGGCAGGTGGGAGTGGGCTTTGGATGGCTGAAGTGGAAGTGGGTTGTAATGGGCTGAATTGTGTCCCCCTCAAAATTCCTATGTTGGAGCCCTAGCCTCAGGACCTCAGAATGTGACTACATTTGGAGAAGGGGCCTTTGAAGTGGTGATTAAGTTAAAATGGGGCCTTCCGGTGGGCCCTAATGCCATCTGATCTGTGTCCTTACAAGAAGAGATCGGCCCACGGGGAAGACCATGTGAGGACATGGGGAGAAGACCGTCATCGGCAAGCCGAGGGGAGGGGGCCTCAGAAGAAACCAAATCTACCAGCGCCTTGATCTTGCACTTCCAGCCTCCAGAACTGTGAGAAAATACATTTCCATCATTTAAGCACCCAGTCTGGGGTACTTTGTTATGGCAGCCCTGGCCAACTGATACACAGGCCCCCGTGTCCCCACAGGCAGGGGTGCCCTACTGAAGGAAAGAGACAGCTAGACAGAGATTGGGCATGGCCTTTGGGAAGGAATACACAGGGCTTCTGTTCTGCGGAGGGGTGGGGGGCCTAGCACCAGGTCCCGGAGCCAAGACTCAAGAATCCAAGGTTTTTAACCACTCTCTGCCAATCCCTCCTGGACAGAAGCCAAGGAGAGGCCAGTTTGCAGACTGTCTGTGGGCAAGTCATTAGCCTGGCTCGTGACTTATCTCTGAAACGAGAGCATGGGATTCACTGAGTTTTAAGGTTTCTTTCTCATCTGAAATTCCTGCAGCAGGGAAGGGGCGCAAGCTGGTCGAAAGAGGGAACTGAGCTGATTGTTCTGTTGAAAAGCAGTTCAGTGGTTTGCTCCATAATTTCTGTGGAAATTTCTGGCATAAAAAAATTTCTGCTCCATAATTTCTGGCATGTGCTGCATAAAAGCCAATGAACTGGAGAACCAGAGCCAGGCTCAGCATATGGTGTGCATCGGCCTTTTCTTTCTCCGTGGAAAAAGGTTGCTTGACCAGTCTGGGTGGCAGGGCCAACTGCGGGGTAGCCGTTCTCCGGGACACTGGGCCCATCTAATTGTGTGACATTGGCAGCGTCGGGTGACCTCTTCTTTGTTCCAGAGAGCTGCATGGCCTCAGGGGACGCAGAGAGCCTGGCCTCTCCAGGGACACTGCCAGGCCACACAGGAAGCCAGAATGTTAAAAAGCTGCAAAGAGACCAGGACAGCAGCGGCAGCTCCAGCCACACGCACTTCGGTGCTGAGACTAGCTCCTCAAAGCCCTTGAGGGGGTGGTGATGGAACAGGGTCCCAGCCTCCTGCTCACACCCACCTCACGATGGAGGAGGCGTTCCCTCTACCCAGCGCAGAGCCCTCCCTGGCCCCACGCCCACCTGTCCCGTCATGGATGACAGGCTCAGGGTTATGGGGCCAGCAGCTTTTCTGCAATTCTCTGGCCAGCAACTAATCATTGATTTTTATTTAAATAAGCCTATGGTCAGGCTTCAAAACAGGCATGAAACCACACACGTGTAAAGACCATCTTTCTGCACTCTGGTTTACTATGAACCACTTATTTCTCTCACTCCTCTGAGCATCCTTGTGTCGAGGTGGTGTGACCTCAGTAGAATTAGCCTCCACCGAGGGTCAGGAAAACGAGTCACTGAAGAGTACCCTGGTTCATCCAATGATGCAGGGCATGAAAGAGCCTAAGCAAGACTCGAATGGCATCTCCAAACCCCGGAATCAAGGTTCCAACTCCTAGGAGGCACACGTTGAGCCTATTTTCTCCTGGATTTTTTATTATATTATTGTATTTTATCATTTGTAATTTTATCATCTAACACCTTTTTATTATATTTTATAAAATACACTGTATTATTTTTTTAATTTTATTTATCCAAAAACATTGTTATCTGTTCCCTATTACCAATAAAATGTAAATGTTCCAATAATTGAGAAATTATTTTCCATTTTTTACTTGTCCATTTGATGCGCATCTGGATGGGTGGCACTGGGCACACTTAAAATAAGGAGCAATAAATAGCTCTGAGATGTGACAACATATGTATTTGCTCAAGAGTGAATGGCGCAGATCTGCATTTCATTTTACAGCATTTCATCAGACATATGGTAAACCATGCTAGGTGATTTTTATTTAAAAAGTCAGCCATGCCAAATGCAGAACTTAAAGGCACATACAGACAGTCAGACATCCTGCGCTCCGTGGGAACAAGAGCATTCCCGTTCCTGGGGATGTCATTACTGGTATTTGAAGGGCACCCTGAAGTTTGGAGGGATTGCCAGTTTCTGGTAGGAGACTCATGAGCATGGTGAAAACCAGAGGTTCTAGCTGCCTCCGTTTCACACCCCGCCGCCCAGAGCTCAAGGCTGCAGGTAAAATGATCCCAGGTTGAGAGCCCCATATGGCCCTTCCACTCACATCCCCAACCCCGCCTTCCCCCCCACCTGCATTCCTTTTTCATAATCTGCCTTTGCCTAGGAAACCAAGAGTGGGTGTCTCAGGTGGATAACTGACGATTTTAGCATCTTTCCCAGCTCCTCATTTTCCCTTTGAGTTTCTTGATTAGGTCTCAGATGAGTATATTTGCCTGCGGGGCTGCAGACATGTCTGCAAAGCAAGGGTAGCAAGAGGGAGGGCCTGCTGGGACCCTCCCTGCGCAGACCAGAGATGACAAGCGCCTTCTCCCCCACTGGAAACACTCGAGGTCGGGAAATGCAGCGTCGTTAGAACAGCATAGTGCCTTATGCGCGTATCTGACTTCTGTGCATGAAACCATGGGTGCTCAGCAAAAAGGAGACATGGAGGCCGGGAAGGGGGAGGCAGGATATTCATTTAGTATAAACCTGTTAGCATTCCCTCCACATTATTGCATGTGTTATTAACCATGTATACAAGAGTATTACTGTGCAGACTTATGTGTGCAAACCACACACACTGCCGTCTACGTTTGGACGATATGGGGGGCTTTCCGTAGTAATTCTTGTGTACTTGATCTTCACCTCCTATACTAACTTCAGGACTTGATCTCCCTAAAAGTTGCAATTCCACATTTTTAAATACAAGAGGTAGATTAATGACGCTAATTGACTAGAATGGTTAACTCAAAAATTGGTAAACCGAAGGACCCAGGGTTGGGGTGAATAATGGATGTTAGGTACCCAAGGGTCTGAGCCCCAGACATAAAACAAAGAAGAAAAGGACAGAAGGGTAAGTTGGGGACTTAGCAGAAACTGGATCTGAAGTTATACCTGCTATCCCAGGAAACAAGGAGCTTACTCTGAGTGTCCTTATCTCGGCCAAGAGCTGGGACAGGGCAGAAATAAGAATCCCTGGGGGGCACAGCGGGATCTCAGAACTTAGCATCTAACGCGACTGTTCCGGCACAGCCCCGTGCGCCTCGTGATCTTCACTGCCATTGTCATCGACATTTACTGAGTGGCTTCTCAAGCCTGAAAGAGGAGACTATGGGCCAGTGTCCAAGGCGAGAGTCATGTGGTTTCAAGGAACTGAACAGCTCAAATCACTAGAGGGTTTATTACAGAAAATCGACAAGCAGCGCAGACAGGCCTCGGGCCAGTTGGGAGGTCATCCGGCAGAGTGCTCTCGGCTTCCCTCAGGCCACGTCATCTCACCGCTGACTGACGACCCCTCTCTGCAGACCACGTCATCTCACCGCTGACTGACGACCCCTCTCTGCAGACCACGTCATCTCACCGCTGACTGACGACCCCTCTCTGCAGACCAGCTGCGGTACCCACAGACCACTCGCCTTGGCCCGCACAGCCCGTCCGGAAATGGAAGCCCTAGCCACCACATCTAGATGACCTTCCCACTTTGGAGATCACCACCAACTGAATCCCGGCCTGTTGTGTCTCTTAGTTGACATTCCTCCAAGGAAGAGTAAGGGGAGGGAGGGGGCGAACACCCCAGCAGGTCAGGGGAGTGCTTCCACTCTGTGGTCAGGACGGAGCTGCGGCCCACGGGACAAGGGCAGCCGCCTCATCTCCCTGTTCAGACGGGGATGCTAGAGGGAGGGAGTCAGGGGTAACCTGGAAGGGGAGAGTCTGGGCATGGCAGGACAGTAAGAGCAACACAGCTGCTAGAGTCAAGAACGGAGGCCCGCTAGTGAATCGACAGAAGGGGCTAAGACGAAGGAGGTTCTAAGGCACCTCCTGAAATGAACAAATCAACACTCTCTACCCGCTCAATAATAATAGCTAATATTTGCTGACTTTTTCCTAAGCACAAATATCTGTGCCTTTTAATCTTATCCCATGCTCTAAGCACTGTGTAAATGCTGACAGGCATTAATGCATTTAATCCCCACAGTCCTATGAAGTGAGCATTATTACCCCCAATTTATAGTTAAGGGAACTGAGTCTCAGAGAGGCTAATGATCTTGCCCAAATTTATAGACTCTGTGAGTGGCAGAGCAGGGACATACAGCAGGACCCGATTACCTACCTCCATGAGTTTTAATACTGGTTTCCTTTTATTTGGCCTCGTTTCTTTGAGGGTTTAACTAAGAGGGAATAAAATGAACTTTACAGCATTTCTACTGTAGTCTCCGAAAAGTTCCTAAAAGAAGATGTTATCATTCATATTTCAGGTTCTCTAAAATTTAGTGTCACAGAGATTTTATAATGTTCAACCTAATCCAGAAGGGCATTTAAAACTGACATCACCAACATCCTTGGCGGTCAGTGACCCGGCCACCTGATAGGTGCAGACACCTGACCAGGCAGAGAGGTTAGGCAAGATTGGAAGGGTCAGGATCCCATCCTCCGTACAACATCCCTTCAGGTGTCAGAATCACTGGGCTCCCTGCCTGCCTTCCTTTCCTCAAGAGACACTGAAGGACTGTAGATCCTTCCGTCCTGCCTTCCATTCACTGAATCATTTTCATTTGCCTTCTCTGGATTCTCTCCAAATCCTTTCTTGATCACTTCATCTTACTTAAGAGGTGAGGCCAGAAAGAACGTAGAGCTCTTAAGCGAGGCCTGACGGAGGCTGGTCAGGGTGGGATGGTCAGCTTAAAGTTCCCTCATGCTCAACGCTTGTTTACAAATTCCAAGGCTACGACTGCCTTTTTCTTAATAAGGGCAAAACACAACCGGCTTCATGTTTAGCGTGTGTACCACTATGGCCCCAGGCTTTTTTTCTTCCATACTTGTACATTGCCAGCTCCTGCCTGGCCTGTTTTTATGGTTTCCTCTTCATTCCCACATAAACTTCCCAGCCCTGTCTCCATTATGTGGCATCCTGTTTTATATCTTTCACCTTCAGCAAATGGCTAGAAACACTTCCAATTTTAATTCTCTGTTTTATGTTTTTCTCTTTCTTTCTTGCCATAGACTCTTTGTATTTTGAAGGATTTTTAGAAATGATTTAGTTCTATCTCATCCTTTGCCTTATTTGGAACTCACGGTTACCCCTTTCATCTTTAAAAAGCAGCAAGGTTGGAGTAACCACAATTTCTTTCAGTAAGGGGTAAACAGTGTTTAGGAGAGGGAAACCTGTCATGTGCCAAGCACTGGATTCAGTACTTTAAATACATTTTTATTTTTTTTTTAAGATTTTATTTATTTATTAGAGAGAGAGTGAGAGAAAGAGCAAGCACGAGCAGGGGGGAGGAGTAGAGAGAGAGGGAGAAGCAGGCTCCCCGCTGAGCAGGGACCTCGATGCAGGACTCCATCCCAGGACCCTGGGATCATGATCTGAGCCAAAGGCAGATGCTTAACTGGCTGAGCCGCCCACGCACCTTACATACATTTTTAAATTAATTTCTTGAAATGTCCCGGTGACCTGGGCTTCATCATTAGAATTTCACAGATGAGGAAGCTAAAGATCAGAGAGATTTAAGTCACTTGTCTAAGGCCACAATATTAACAAGAAGTACACTGGGAATTCAAACCCAGTTCTGGCGGCCTCCTAAGTCCGTGCTTATTAATCCTTTTCTCCATTTACTCTTTCTCACTATCAAAACATTTGTCTTGGCCAGACTTAGGGTTTTTTTTTTTTATCCGAGTTCTATCATCAACGTGTCATTAGATGTGTCAGGTAAATCATTCTACCTCCTTGTGTTTGTTTTCTCATCTTGAAAAAAAAAAAGGATAATAATAATATTCATCCTACCTGCCTCGCAAGGATCAATGTAAAAGTACTTCGGAAAATTTATAGCCTAAACAAGTGTGAGTTTGTTATTATAGTCGTTATTACTAATCTTGAGCATGGCTCAATGTGGGGTTCAGAAGACCACTCCTAAGGATTTGAGGCTCCTAATATGGGCAAAGAAATGGATTTGTTATAAAAGATATATAACTCTCCTAATAAAGTACTGCATCAGTTGGGATGTTTTCATCTGCCAGGACGAAGAGACCCCTGACTCAACTGTCATAAACAACCAGGGAGGTATTCACACAGTAAGAAGTTCCAATGCAGGGCAGCTCCAAGTTCAGTTAACTCACGGGCTCCCTGACATCATCCGTGAGCAAAGTTCCTCCTGTCTTTCAGCCCTGCCTTCCTCCACAGGTTGCCGGTATTCAAGCTAGCTCATTTCATGGAAGCAAGATGGCAGCCCCTAGCACCACATGTAAGCACCTACATCCCGCAGGAGCTGAAGGTGCCCGCCTCTTTCAGGTGGTCTCATTTTATAAGCAAAAAAAAAAAATCTTTGCCAGGTGCTTTCAGCTCCCAGCAGACATTTTTTCACATCTCACTGGGCAAAACTGTACCACATGCTCTTGCCTAAACCAGCAAGTGTTCTGTTAATAAGGACGAAAGGGAGAATAGCTGTTGGTAAGCCACCAGCAATTTCTGCTCTCAATAATGAATTAAATCCATTGGCTAGAATTGACCTTGGTCTCTCCAAGCGTCAGGGGATGTCTAAAAGAGAAGTGGGCACAGTATTCTGCTCTCCTCCCTACCCTCCCCCCAACTCTCATTTCATTGCAACCCAGTTCTAACGTATTCAATTTCATTCCACATTCACAGACTTAAAGATCCTTCTTCTGTCTCCCTGGGTCTCTCACTTTCTCTTTATTTTGGATACAGCTTGTAGTAATCAGTGCCAGAATGCTGAAGGGCTGCTAACGTTTTCTTTTCTAGGCTTTCCCAAGTGAAACAGAGAAAAGAGCTCTAGGACCGGAAGGCTCTTCAAGTGGCCTTCATTAAACTAAGCTGAAAGTTTCTCTGTGTCTCCTTTCCAAATCACATCACCCTCAGCAAGACAAATATCTACCATGCTGCCACGGTTCTTACCTTCCCAACAGATTTAGTCTCTAATGAACAATATCCCTCCTGTATTCCAGAAAGAGAAGACACTTGTTCTGAAACGAGCAGCGTGGAGTCACTTGGTGTGCGGGCATTTCTGGATTCAGTTCAGTGGTCTATGAATCACAGTGATTGGTGTGTTCCAGGAGAAAAGCTCCAGCCGTCCAGATGAACCTCGAGGTTAATTATATAACAACAGGTAATCACTGTTCAGAAGTAATTATCAGGTTGTACAACCATAGATGCTGAGTCTCAACTCAAGAATATTTTTAGCTTTGGAGTCCACTGGCTTTTCCTGTCTTTCTTTCCCTCTGTTTACCCTAAAATTAACATTAATCAACATTTGGCTCCAAGCACACTGTGCTTCCAACCATGTAATTATAACAAGTCTGACCTTATATATTTGTGTGTGTGTGTGTGTGTGTGTGTGTGTGTATACATATCTATAAAGTTTGACCTTAAATCCCCAGCTTCTATCTCTGAGTCAAGATCAGCATTTGCAGCAGTGAGTTTATCAGGTGCTGGGGCTCAGGGATCCTTGAAGAGAGCACGCCCCTCCAATCCTATGCGGTCACGGACACAGAGATTGCCATTGCCCACACTTGCAGTAACCGTCTTCCAATGGAGCTGAGGGGAATATATTTAGGTGTTGTGTTATGGGGAAATTATATGGCACAAAAGCAATAATATTTCAATTATTGCCACTTAGAGACCACCAAAATAGTTATAAGCAGGGACAGACGAGCTTGGATATCTAGTCATTTTCTAAACGTTTTAAAAACCACACTGAAACCTCAAACTGGATGCCATTCCTCGGTTTTCTGATGCTAATTCTTGTGACTGTGGTTAGAAGTGTCTCAAAACACTGGCAAGAAAATTTTTTTTCCTTTCTCCCTGACCAAGAGAAGAAAATGGAGATGTTGTGTAACCTCTACCATTGGATGGACATCCCTCTGCCTTGCACCAAAAGATGAATCCAGTAATGACCTTGGCTCCACAGGCATATAAGGGTTAGGACAATAACAGTGAAGCAGTTTACTAGTAATCAAAACTTGGAACTCTTAGAGCTTGTTTGCAGGGTTGAGCACTATTAAGGAGTGCTAACTCTCAGGGCTCCTTTTTAAAAGTAATTCATTTAATTTGGAAAAAAATAATACAGATCACTAATAATACTATTTGCAGATTCCTTTCTCTCTCTCCTGTTTTTATTTTTTCCAGTTCTATTGAGATATAATTGACATATGACATTGTATTAGTTTTAGGTGCACAAGAAAATGATTTAGTATATGTAAATATTGTGAAATGATCACCACAATAAATCTAGTTCACCCATCACCACACAGTCACAATTTTTCTCTTGTGATAAGAACTTCTAAGATCTCTCTCAGCAACTTTCAAATAGACAATACAGTTAACCATAGTCACATAGTACATAGTCATGTACACGACATCCCCAAGACTTATTATTTTGTACCTAGAAGTTTGTACCTTTTGACCCCTCATTGGGCTCCCTGCTCAGCAGGGAGCCTGCTTCTCCCTCTGTCTGTCGCTCCCCCTGCTTGTGCCCTCTCTCTCTCTCTCAAATAAATAAGTAAAATATTAAAATAAATAAATAAATAAATAAAATCGACAAAACTGAGGCCAAAGAGGTTAAGTGACTTACCCGAGACCAATGCGATGGGGGGACCATGCACCAGTTTGCCTGGGACAGTCCCATTTCCACATGTAGTTACACAATAATCATTAAAGGGGCTCCTTGCGCTCTTAAAAGTGTCCCCGTTTGAATAACAAGGTATATCATCACCCTAACCGTAGGCCAAGGTCGGAACCCCATCTTCCGGGTCTTGGTCCGAGGCCGTTGGAGCCATACCTCGAACATAGTTCGTGCAACAGTAGGCCATGGACCAGCAAAACAGAGTTCATCCTCCTCTGGCTCATCCATGAAGTACAGCAAGTGACAGACTGAGTGCAACTCATTTTATGAGCTCGGTTTCCTTCATTTTTCTGCACTCAGTAGTCTAATCTCGAATGGCTTTCTCTCCACCTGACTCCCTCTTGGAAGAATGGAGTTAAAATCAAACCACAGAAGGGGACTCGGTCCTGCTCCGAATGGTAGGGCTCTCCTCACCCTCAGCGTGGGCATCTTTGGTTCGTTTTCCTACTGAGTGTTTGCAAATGTGCTCGTGACTACGGAATTACATCGTGTATGGGATGACTTGGGGATTATCTCCATTGGGAAGATGATTGTACCCTTCCCCTCAGGAATCATCTACTCCTCCAGAGAGGGAGCTCCCTAGGGCGAGCCGTGTTCTGCCATCTGCGTGGCCCCTCCTAAAGCAGGCCCTATTCCCTTAGTGATCTAACCGCCTGTGGAAAGTTTCCCACTCACTGCTTGGCGACCCCCTCCCTGCAGCTCCTGGGCTGTGCTGATGACAGAGGCAAACAAGCCTGGGCGTACCTCTCGCTGCACCCAGAGCCTCGCGGAGGCCCTTCCCCAGGAGAAGGGCCAGCAAGGGTCCCCAGAGTCTCTTAGTGTAACCAGAGGAGCACTAAAATGAGAAGATCTGCCCTGCGCCATTTCCCAGCTTGGGTGTTGCAGGGCAAATAGTCATTGCTAAGGATGAAATCCCCTCGGGGGCAGCAGATGTCCACTACCTCGTCTGCCCTCAGCTATGACCAGGTTCTCCTCACAGGCCAGGGCTGCTCCAGTGGCGGAGCTCACGTGGTCGCGGCCCCTCCAGCCACTTTGCAGGGAGGACAACCTTATCTCCACTTGAATGACATAGGAAGAAACAGACCCAGGGGCATTGTCACCACCCAAGGCCACACACAGCACGAAAGAGTTAGCACTTGGGTTTGACTCCATCTGGTCTTCCAGGCTCGATCCATTAGAACACAGGGCCTTCTCGCAGAGGGTTGGCAACGTGCCTAGGAAAGTCCCTGCAGGCCAGAGCTGCCCTTGGTGATTAATCCATTTCTGCTCCATCCCTGTCTCCCTTGCCCGCATCCCGTTCTCCCGGCTGGCCCCAGGCACCTGACAGCCTGAAGACCAAGGCAGGGCATCACAGACCGATTTGTTCTGTGTTTCCCGGAGATGCCACAGTTAGACACTCTGCACAGGCAGTGGAGAACAATGAAGCCAGAACTCTCTGGCCAGAAATTCTTTGAGCATAATTATCTCATAGGGCAGTCAGAAATGCCAACCAAACCATTCCAGCGCAGGTGTCGCTGATTCGTTAGGTCCTGTCTCCCCGTCCCAAGCTCTAGCCGAGCCAAGCAAGACATGCCCTCACCCAGTTACTTTCCCTCTTCTCGACTTTATCCCTATTATCTCAATTACCATCCCAAAAGAGGCTCCACAAATGAAGAAGGGGTTGGAACCACAATGGTCAACATCATACTTAATAATAACAATTATATAATTATATCTCTCTCATATAATAATATGTAATTACCCAATAATTACTATTAAACAGTGCAGTGGTGACCACTGGGATTCCAGAGCCCTTTAATTATTGTTATCGCTGATAATGAAGCAGAAGATGATTCTCTAACATTGTCTCTCTCTACCACAGACGCTTCTCTTCTGAGCTTCTGAACATCTATTTCTCACAACACAGGCCTCAGAGCTCCGGTCTGCCCTGCATATTACAAGCAAATCTAAGTATTTACTTTCCCCTTCATTCCCAAGCCCCGGGCAGTATCTGGAGAAGCTCCTTATCTGTGATGGTTGATAGGGAAATCTCACATCAAAATAAGTAGAATGAGAATGTGCTCCAGCTTCTTCCCAACTTGCTTTGAGATGCACAGAAAGCAAGTAAATCCGGATAACGCTGGGGTAGAATTAAAACCAAGTCCTCAGTTATACTGACTTTATAGTTTCAGATGACTCAGTCTCTCTAATCTGATGTATGCCTTCCTGTGGGAGCAAATACTGAATTTCATCTTTCCTTTGTTGGACTCCAACTTTGACACATCTTTTTGGGAGGTGGGTAGATGGAGGGGATGCCAAAACAGGGTAAGAATTTCTTTTTGAAAAAAATTTTTATGCTAAAATTGACACAAGAAAAGTGAATTATTTGGCTAAAAACAGCACAGCCGACTTCTAAGCTCCATTTTTCTGTTTTCCAGACTGCAAGTAGATCCCCAGAAAATTTATCGAGGGGTCTACGAACTAATACAAGAAAGATGTCCTTTTCCTGGTTGACACTTGACCCTTCTCATTCCTTAGGCATACCTGGTTTTTAAGGCAAGGCAGGAGCTAAAATCAGCCCCATATCTAGAAGCTGAGAGATTATAGATAAATGAGACCAAGAAGACTAAGGCAAATGAAAATAGTGTGAATTCATTTCCTTCAAACTAAATATATCATAAGAGGACTTAAAAAAACAACAACAACAACAACAACAGACAAAGCAAGTGATTTTTCTACTCATCATGGTAAGCCATAAAACAACAACACGTTTTTCCACCTTCATCTACTAGCTACTACTAAGAGGCTGATCCTTTTAGCAGATAATAATCTAAATTATTCCCCCAAACCTGAGGGAATAGTATATGCAGATGACAGAATTTGGAATATAAAACAGCTTTTGAGGTCTCTACAGCACTCTACTCTTTACTCCCGGAAGAAGGGGTTGTAAGCACAGAACATAATTAATGACAAGAGCCCCAGTGTCCTGTGTGGGCCTCACTCCTACTCCATGCCAGAGGAGGAACGATGGACACTCGTAGCTCTTCTCTTTCATGAATTCCACGCATTCGTGCCACCCCTCTTCTCTGTCACAAAGTCAGCCTGTGCCTCACAGGTTGGGGAGTGACACAGAACCCTTAGTGTCCATCCAGGTGGGGAGTGGGGGTGTGTGTGCTGAAGCAGCCTGTGCCCACAGCTCTGTGCCACTGGCCATCTGAGCTTGCCCTATCCAAACCCAAGCCTCCGTGTCGTGTCTCTGTCTCAAGGATGAGGGTTGGAATAGCTGAGCTCCAGAGCCAATGAGGACACACTCCTGAGCAAAATCTTTTGCCAGATTTCCACTGTATATAGGAGGGAACCTGAACCTACTGCGGCCCAGAGGGCCCTCTGCGAATGGTCTCCAGTGTCAGCAGACAGCCCTCTCATCCCAGTCATGACACCCGTCAACACTAGCCTTCAAGCCTTTTCCTGCTTTAGGGCCATTGCGTGCCCCCAGAACGCTCTTCTTCCCCTCACTCTTCGTCAAGCAAACTCCCACTCATCCTCAGTTTCAGCTTGAAAGTCATTTCCTTAGAGAGAACTTCCGTGAGCCATCCCACCAGAGAATGCCCCAGGCTGTATGTCCTCGTAAACTCTCTTTCCCCGGGGAATCTTTAATAAGTTATCAGAAACACACATAAAAAAATTACCAACTTTGCTGCCCATTGTTTTTCCCCCACTTGATTGCAAGCTTCATGAGTAGAGAGAGGTAGCTGTTTTGTCCCTCTTGATTTACCCAGTGTTGGGCATGTGGTAATTTACAAATAATGGTGGGATACGTGAGTGAATTCAGTCAATGCAATGACCAGAATATTTAAAGACTCATCCTATGACCACCTATGAGAAAATCATTGAGGAAGAACTACTGGAACGGGATAAACAAAGTGTTGGCACATGGGGGTTCAGCTCTGGACCACCTAGCTCCCAGTGTGCAGGACAACACAACAGGTCTTCGTGCCACACATCCCGCCACTATCAGGATGACTGGGAACTCGACCCGATGTGGTATCTGAAAGGTAGGTCCATAGACCCTGGATTCTCCGGTATAGAACTCACTCCAAATGTACTGCAAACGTTTAGCACTTTGTTCTCAGAAACCATCACAAAGCCCTTAAAAATGCTACTGCTCTAGCATCCACATTGCATCTTCCGGTATCTCTATACCCAGTGACCGGAAGGGCTGGGGGGAGGGGGGACGGAAGGAATCCTTTGTGAATCATAAATCCCTATTTTTGGTTTAGAAACTATGAACACAGAGCTCACATGTGTGTCAACCTCAAAAGTTAGGGAGGTGTTCCAACATACCCTCCCTTCCCTCAGTAACCTACTGCAAGTATGTAATTTACTACTTTATTTATAGCATTGTCATAATTATATTTTTAATCTTTACTAAAGCTTAGGGATAATGAGTTCCATACGTTTGCTACCTGCTGTATAAAGTTGTAATTTTACAAACTTCCTTGAAACTCATGTTCTTTAAAGCTTCAGGCCACTTCTGTCTCTGATAATCTGTTTATCAGGCAGGGAAGGTCCTATTTGTTCTTTCCTCCTTTCCAGCCCTCTCCCCCACCCCTCCACCACACTCATCATCACAGCACTCTCTCTTTGACTCTCCTCTGTCCTGTAGCTTCTTTATGGCCAGTTCCTTTCTTAATTGACTTGCTTTGCAAAGAAACACTGAGAGTAACGTTTCCCTCTCTAACGCTGCTAGACCCTCGCTATGCAAAGCGTTGTCTGGATCGGCAGCAGCGGCATTACTTGGAGTATGTTAGAAATGCAGAATTCCAGGCCCAACCCAGGTTCTGAATCAGAACCTGTGTTTTAACAAGAACAGCACACATTAAATTTTAAGGAACTGCTCTAGAGAACGTTCATCTCAAGCCCCAAGAGCCCTGGCTCAGGGACTCCTTCCCTCAGGGACCTGCCCGGCCCCCCTCCCAGCTCCTGCCTCACCCGCAGACACTTCCCTTACACAGCAGCTGACCCAGTCTCCTCCCAGCTTGGATTCAAAAGAGCTCAGGGAGCCTCAGGCCTCTGAATCCCCAGGAAATGAGGGTATCAGGTCCCATAGTGAGTATCAGTTGCTTTATGTGTTTAATAGAGTTTTGTGAGCTACCACATGATCTGTTGAGAGGTTCTCCGCCTTTACACAGATATGGTGTGTGTATATATAACACATACAGTGTCATGCATGATAATTAAGATCTCATGGTATTTTTTGTGGAACACCCTCCACATTCTAATCATATGTGATATAGCGAAAACAGCACCGGCTCTGTAGTTAGCAGACCTGGGTTTTAGTCATCCTCGGCCATGACCAGTGGCAAGACCGTGGCCAAAGTTGAGGGAAACTGTCTGAACCCCAGATTCCTCACCTACAAAATGTGGGCAATTCCTGCCTTGCAGCTGTGGGATTATAAATTGGGTATAATCTGTGTTGGCCACAGCACCTGGCACTCATCAGGTGCATAACAATTTGGAGTCCTGTTACGAGAGTGGTTATCATCATACCCCTGTAATAAATACAGCTTGTGGTTTTGTTCACAAGTTTAGTTATATCTAATTCAGTTCTCAACTGATCTCTACGTCACCTTTTGCACAAAATGGTCCTAGCCAGTATTTGAATCCAGTCCTAAAACCACCTTTATAAGTCACCCTGCACTGGGGTCCAAAGTTTATTCTTTAGCTGTAAACCAATCTGTGTATGTTTTTGGTCACCTTCATCAATCCCTCAGGCTCTTAGGGAGAAGCTGCTCACCCATCTAACCAAACCCTGTAACTCCCAAGCCTTCTAGTTCCTACTTCACTCTAGGACAGTGGTTCTCACCAGAGAGGGTAGGGAACAAAATTCTCAACAGGGGACAGTTGGCAATGTCTGGGGACATTTTTGGTTGTCACGATTGGGGGTGGGAGGATGCCACTGGCATCTCTCTAGTAGGTAGAAGCCAGAGCTGCTGCTAAGCCCCCTACAATGCACAGGACAGCCCCCCACAACAGAGAAGCTTCCGGCCTCTGGTGTTCATGGTACTGAGGGGCAGAAACCCCGCCCTAGATTAAAGCTGGTAGAGTAGGAACCTCAATAGCCTCTTTACCACAAACCAGTATCTTCCACTCTTCTCACTGTCTTCCATTTCCCATCACAGGGGTCCTCCAGATAGCCTTAACCCTCCATGCCCCATGGGGAGTTTTTGTTTTGTTTTGTTTTGTTTTACTTTTAAGTTTTCTTTTCTTAAACTTACTTTTACTTATTCTTTTATTTTAATTCAATTAATTAACATATAAAGTATTATTTGTTTCTGAGATAGAGGTCTGATTCATCAGTCTTATATAATACCCAGTGCTCATTACATCACATGCCCTCCTTAATGTCCATCACCCAGTTACCCCATCCCACCACCTCCCTCCCCTCCACCAACCCTCAGTTTGTTTCCTATGACTAAGAGTCTCTTATGGTTTGTCTCCCTCTCTGGTTTCATCTTGTTTTATTTTTTTCCTCTCTTCCCCTATGATCCTCTGTTTTGTTTCTTAAATTCCAAATTATCAGTGAGATCATATGATAATAGTCTTTCTCTGATTGACTTATTTGCTTAGCATAATACCCTCTAGTTCCATCCACATCGTTGCAAATGGCAAGATTTTATTTTTGATGGCTGCATAATATTCCATTGTATATATATACCACATCCTCTTTATCCATTCATCTGTCAATGGACATCTGTGCTCTTTCCATAGTTTGGCTATTGTGGACATTGCTGCTATAAACATTGGGGTGCAAGGGCCCCTTCGGATTACTACATTTGTATCTTTGGGGTTAACACCCAGTAGTGCAATTGCTGGGTCAGAGGGTAGCTCTATTTTCAACTTTTTGAGAACCCTCCATACTGTTTTCCAGAGTGGCTGTACCAACTTACATTCTCATCAACAGATTAAGAGGGTTCCCCTTTCTCCACATCCTCGCCAACATCTGTTGTTTCCTGACTTGTTAATATTAGCCATTCTGACTGGTGTGAGGTGGTATCTCAGTGTGGTTTTGATTTGTATTTCCCTGAGGCCAAGTAATGTGGAGCATTTTTTCATGTGTCTGTTGGCCATTTGGATGTCTTCTTTGGAGAAATGTCTGTTCATGTCTTCTGCCCATTTTTTGATTGGATTATTTGTCCTTTGGGTGTTGAGTTTGATAATTTCTTTATAGATTTTGGATACTAGCCCTTTATCTGATAAGTCATTTGCAAATATCAACTCACCCCATAGGGAGTTTCAAGCCTCTCGGAAATGGCCTGGTTGTTCATTTCCTGAGGACTGCAGTGTTGTAGAATTTACCCTATGGCTGGAAGAACTTGGTGGCTATGGGGAGAGCCACACAGGCAGGTTTGCACTAACATAGCAGGCAGGCTGCCATTTTAGAGAAAGGAAGATGTACAAGGATTCTGGCCATGAGCCCTAGTGTATCTCGGATTCTCTGTCTTTCCTCTAAGTTGTTCTCAGGGGTGTGAGCCCCTGACTTTACCCTCTGGGTCGCTTATTCTTCAGCCAGTCTGCACACCCAGCACTAGAAGGCAAGCTCTTTCTTACTTCTCACATTGATGGCTCTCTCCTCTCTATCACTGTCTCTCTCTGATCCCAAGTTTCAAGCCTCTGTTTTCATAGGACCCCCGTGTGTCTTTTGCTGGACATGGGTTGGTTCAAGCTCATTCCATTTGGATGCACCAAGTGACACTACACACATTCCACTCTTCTGGGACATCTGTCATCAACTTCATAGCAACTTAAAATTTTACACTG
Organism: Phoca vitulina; assembly: GCF_004348235.1. NCBI lineage: Eukaryota > Metazoa > Chordata > Mammalia > Carnivora > Phocidae > Phoca > Phoca vitulina. Next base: position 62,025,467 of record NW_022589708.1, on the reverse strand, counting down.
CTATCACAAACATCAGATAATCTGGGGGGAAGTAGCTCTTTCCTCATGCATACCTAACCTTTGGCTAAAAAAGATGACACCAATCTATTATTCCCAAAGGGTGAACTGAAGAGTACATAGCAAGGACAATTATGAAACACTTCTGCATAATTAAAAGGAATAAAAGAACACTTGAAATAATGTGCATAAAAATTAAGGAAATGCATGAAGGAGTCTAGGACTGCTGGAGAGGTGGTTTTACCAAGCAAGAAGGCACTGTTGTGGACCATGGAGACCCGACACCAACTTTTTACTCTTTGTTCTTGCTGGATATTGAAAGTCCATGGAGTCCTGGGATATACAGAGCATGTCAAGTCTCTCTCTTTCTAAGTGCTTCCAGGATATGGTGGAGGGCACAACCTGACACACCCAGCACACAGAGCCTCCCACACACATGCCCACTCCTTTTAATAGCTGAGCTCTCAGTGCTGCTTTCTGTTTTCTGGTTTCATTTCCATTTTTCCCCCCTTTTTTTGCAGGGCTCATAAACATCTGAGCAAGTGCCTGGTCTCAGATCATTAAGGGAGGGCTATCTAGTCTTTATCTACCTCTGGGGTCAGTAGACTTCAGTTGAGATTCTTACCTTCATGGTAGTGTTGGCAACCCTCTAAACTAGGAAGGCAGATACTGCTATTCATTTCTTCTTTGTTCCTGCAGACTATGCTTTCTCCACATAGTTCACGTGTCTCCCAGAAGGCTGACCCCATTGCCAGCCCCAAGAGTGAGCATTGATTGGTCTAGCATAGACCAGGTAACCCCACACCTCTTGCCAGTGACTGGTTCTGTTGCTCAGGTTTCAGCCGACAGCTCATGACATTCCCTTGGTAATAGTCATTAGTGCCAGGGTGGGATGAGACCTGAATTGGCCCAATCAGACTGAAGTGAAGGAAGAGAGCCTCTCCCTTGCCCAAACCCAGAGTGGTGAGGCAGGAAACACAGGGCCCCATTTCTTGCTGGTAGCCATCATTCAACTGTAAGGAGAAGAAATTTAAAAATGAAAACCAATGCTAAGGACACAAGGCAGAAAGACACAAATAACTGGATCCTTGATGACACAGAGCCATTGGATCAAACAGTCCTGAGGTACACTCTACCTTCTTGCTGGGAGAGATGATACACCTCCTGATTGTTTGCCTCAGGTTTTCTCTTAGAGCCCAGAGCATCTTAACTGATCATTTCTCCACCTCAGCAGAACTTGGGGCTCTATAAAGGATGCACCACCCTTCTCTTTCTAGGAGGTTCAGAAATCCATGGACGTCATCTCTCTTGCCTTAGACTACTTCCCGAAACATCCCCCTAGCCCACCACAGCAATCAAGAGACCTCCTTCCTGGAATTTTGACATTGTCGTTCACCAACTCAAGACCCTCAACAAAGCCTCCTGGACCCCTGCCACACCACTGCCTTCTTTTTCTTTCTTTCATCCTTTCCTGTGGCTGTCAGCCAGACCTCTGTCCCTCCCCATTCCTGTCAGAGCTTTGTGGCCTTTCCTGTACAGTTTACCCAAGATGGCCTCAGAGACAAGTGTTTATGACGTCCATGACAAGTACTTACTAATCTCTCAGAAGCCATCGGGTGTATGGAATCCTGCAGTGTATCTGGACGATCAAACTATTTCATTTTTTAATTCTGCTTAGTTGATATCAGTGTGTTAGAATAGAATTTGGATCCGTGCTTTGCCTGAAAAGAAAGAGCTGATAGGGCTTGCCATTGACAATGCATCAGTTCCACCTCAAGGAAATCAACAGGGAGAAGCTAATGAAACGGAACAGTTCTCATATTAACCAGTTAGCTATTCAGCTTAGGACAGATGTGGAAAATAAGCCCATATGAGACAAATTCATTAAAGTGAAATTATCCGTTCAACACCTTGATATCTGAGCAGACTGATGTTTCAAAATTATTATAATTATGATCATGGGGATAAAGAGAGCCAAACTTTCAAAGGAAAAATTGAAAAAAAATTAAAAATTCTAGTACTACCCTGTGAGATGCAAATAATGAGCTGGCCACAGATCCCCAGGATATCAGCAATTGCTCTAAATCCTTCTTGATGAGGAATCTGTGACTCTGAACTCAACATTAATTCAAATGCAAATAATATCTCTTCCCCCTGAGAATCATTATTCCTGATTCGGCAGGCAGTTTAATGGGAAATCTGCAGGTGCACCACAGAATGAACCAGAGAAGTTGCCCCAGCTCTGGGACTCCTGAAGCTGTGGGATCTGAGAGTCAGAGCCCAGGGATCTGAATTCCCTCACCGGCTCTGAGCTCAGGTCTCTGGGTAAAGCAAATGAAACTCACTAGTGTGTCGATGAGGTGCCTGCAGCCTGGAACGCACTGCAAACCTCTTCTGCTTCTCTCAAGCACAAACCCCACCCTTCAGTAGCTGTTAACCACCTTGGCCCTTCGCACGGAGGTTCTTCGTAAATGCTACCTGCGGAAGAGAGTCAGTCTCCAGCATTGTCACTGTTAGGAGACCACATAGGAGAAAGAACTAAAAGCCTCTGAAGGGGCACCTGGGTGGTTCAGTTGGTTAAGCAGTTGCCTTCGGCTCAGGTCATGATCTCAGGGTCCTGGGATGGAGCCCTGCTTGGGGCTCACCAATCAGTGGGGCGTCTGCTTGTCCCTCTCCCTCTGTCTCTTCTCCCTGCTTGGGCTCTCTGGGCTCTCTCTCTCTCAAATAAATAAAATCTTTTTTAAAAAATTATAAAAGCCTCTGAAATTGGATGGCTTGGGTTTGAATGTATGATGCTAGGAAATTTACATGGCCATCTGTGCCTCAGTTTCTCCATCAGCAAAATGAGGATATTAATAGATCTATCTTGTAGGACCATAGTATGGTTTAAGAGCTGTAACACTTTTTTGTAGGCAACATAGGGAAATAGTTAAGAGCATGGACTCTGGAGCCAGACTTGACTAGGTTTCAATTTAAGCTCTACCCCTTGCTTATAGATAACTTTGGCAAGTTAACTGATTTTTTCTTTACATCAGTTGGCTCAGATGTAAATGGGGATGATAATATTAATAGCCTCCCATAGTTCTTGTTTTAAAATAATTTAATTTAAATTAATTTAATGTCCGGCTTACATAACAAGTACTATATGTTCACTGAGTCCAGTATTTGGCCCACAGTGAGAGCTCGATACATGTTACCTGCTGATATTACTGATAAACTTCGTGTGACTGGTAGTAACACTGCAGATGAGCGGAAGAGTGAATCATATTTCTCAGGATAGAATAGGAGAGGACAAGATACTTTTAGCTAGAAGAAATTGCCTTCTCAGCAAGGCCTTCTTAGAAGGCTTCCCATCACAGCAGAAACGCGATGAGATACTTCAGTGTATCGTGGTGACACAGGATGGCCAACTAGAAATACATCAGCCACGCAGATGCCATTCTCAATGAGAAGTCCGAAAGCATATTTCTGAGGTAAGCAGAAGGGAGACAGGTTCAGCCAGGTGGGAAGCTATCGCGTGTGGCGATCACAGGTCTGAGTGACTACAGACACATGAAGTACGCAATACTTTACAAAACCAAGTCCTAGATCATGTTCCAGAGTCACACACAGACACAGCGTGTCCAGTGGATAAGCTGTACTTGTCCAAGAAATGTAAATAACAACAGTCCTTGGCTTTCAATCTCGTAGGGTCATGAAGACCTGCCTGGTGTCAATGCTCATTTTTCTTTTAAGCCACAGCTGAAAAAGTGATACCTGTTTATTCAAAGAACAGAGTTGCAGGAGATGTACTGACTCAACAAATGGGTAATAGGATATACCTGGCTTGTTTTATGTGCTGAATCTATCCCTAAAAACTGTGTATAGAAAAAAAAAAAAAAAAAATGGAGAAGTAAATCATGATGAATATTTGGTTAAAATAACCCTGCAGCAAATCTGAAAAATCTATTAGATACAAATAATTACCCCTCGTTTTTGTTTTCTGGGGGGTTTTTCTTTAAATTTTTATTATAATTTGGTAGGCACACATTGAGTTTTCTTAAGCCAGGACTTCTGGTTGTTTTTTTTTTATTAGAGTATTTTGCCTGACTATTACTTCTTTTATTCTCGCTTGTGTTAGCAAGAACTGAAAGGTATTACAAGGTAAGTGAGAGTTTGGATACAGTTCTCACACAGAACTTTCTCTCAGTTACTTCATGGCAACTAAGTTTTAAGGTACTTACATGGGAAATATTAATCATTGCATCCTGCCATGTCTTGCAGATTTGTCATTGTCAAAGGTTACAATTGCATTATAACAGTCTTACAATGTGATTAGAATCCTGTATGAGCTAAAGCCATTTCATGTTCAAGGACAAAACTTAAAGCAAAATATTATATTTATATATTTATATGAAAAAAAGAAAAAGAATTTGTTGCCTTCACCTTTCGTGTTGGGGGAAATGGCTAGAAAAATGCTCACAATAATTTCTTCCTTTGCTTCTAGGTCAATTCGGTCTCAAGGCTTTTCTATCTCATTATCAATTTCAAAAAGTAAAAAAATAAATTAAATGAAAATAGATCACACCTCGTTATTCGTCAGAGACACATCCCTTAATCTTCTCTTTAGCCACCTGACAACATATATTGAGCGTTCCTTCCTGCCTTTGGTTTCAAAGGTAAGGGGGATGTCAGAGTCATGCTTCTACTATGCATTGATGCTTCTTGTCTTCTTGTGGATAGAGCATTATTTTGAACAGGGTTTCAGCTCTAAGTCTTTTTATCCCCAGATGGTTCTGTCATGGTACCTGAGTCACCCACCAGGAAAGCTCCCCAGTCAGGAGACAGCCATCTCTGTCCCTTCTGTCTCCACCAGCACGAGATCCAAAGCCTTCCCTCTCCATGATCATGGAAGCACAGTTCATCCCAGGAAAAAAAAAAAACAAAACAGCAGGCTGGGAATAGTTCAGCCCTGTCACACAATGAGAGACCGAGCTGGAAAAGCCCAGCTGGTGTCCTGAGACCCTTTTTTCTCCTGTTTTTAGGCACTGATCTCCCCCACCTGAGTGTCACCAGAGCCACCACACCTCAAATTCCTTCTCATCTTCTCCAACCTTGGGACAGTCCCCAGTCTGAAGGAAGCCGTCTGGTTAGGACGCTGCAGCTCGTTTCTGTGAATTTACGATTTACTCTTTGGAACCAGAAAGAGCTGCTCTCACTGCTCATGTGTATAGCCTTTGTTCCAATATCCAAGTAGGATAATATCACGTTCTGAAAGTCTTGGTCCTATTCCTTGTTTTATAAATGTTTCAAAAGCCATGGAATGAAGGCAGCAGAAGAGATGTTTAATTTTGCGGTCAAAATGCCCTCCTATCATCATAGGTATCCAGGTTTATTTGCGGGGTTTGAGTCTTGCTGAGAATTCTGAAACCATAAAGACTGCCTCAGTGCACACTATCCCTTCTCAATCTCCCCTGCTATCCTGTGTCTACCAATATCGTGTTGACTGGAGACTGCCTGGGTCAGGGGTTCTCAGGCTTGAGGGTGGATCAGAATCGCCAGGGGATTTCCAGGTTCCACCCTCTAGCAGCTTGATTTGGGAGATACATATCAGGTGTTCAGAAATCTGAATGTTCATCTGGCAGACCAGTTGATTGTGAAGCAGGAAGTCCAAGACCACATTTACACACTGGCCAAGGTCAAAGCCACCACTTTTTTCATCCTCAAGAGGATCCCGCCTTTTTCAGCATTCACAGGATGGAGTCTTTTATTTCTTTCATTCCAAGTACTCGAGGTTAGATGTTGTCTCCAGGCCCCTAAAATATCTAAATGTCTTGTTGCAGCCAACAGTACAATGTTTTGGATTCCTAGGACTGTTCTTCAATTCAGAAACCCTTTTCCGATCCAAATGGTGTGCCAGGCTCTGAGGACACAGGATGAAAGAAGCAGTTCCTGCCCTCAGAAGCTCATGAGCATGTGGGTAAGATGTTCTATTAAATTAGCAATTATAAACATGGCAGAAGAGCCACGATTATAAAGACAGGCACAGGTTGCCATGTGGTCACTACCTGAGATGGGAGATCAGGACGCCTTCTTGGAGCAGGTGACATCAAAACAGGGTTTTGGAGGGACACCTGGGTGGCTCAGGTCATGATCCCTGGGGCCTGGGATGGAGCCCCACATTGGGATCCCTGCTCAGAGGGGAGTCTGCTTCTCCCTCTCCCTCTGCCTGCCGCTCCCCCCTGCTGTGTGCTCTCTCTCTCTCCTCTGTCTCTCTGTCTCTCTCTCTGTCTCTCTCTCTATCCCTGACAAATAAATAAAATCTTAAAAATAAAATAGGGTTTTGGATAAGAAAACGTTAACTTAGACAAGAAGGTAGAGAGAGAAAGCACAGTGCCCGGCAGGCACATAACATGGGTCCAGCATCTGCAAGGAGTTAAATACGGCCAGGGTAGAGGGGTGTGGAAGAGGCATGACCAGCGAAGGGGCCACTGGGGTCAAGCAGACACAAACCATGCCTAGCAGTTTGGACACAATTCACTGGGTGATGAGGAGCCATTGGAAGTTTCGGTGGTGGATAGAAGATGGGTCAGATGGGGGAAAGACTGCTGTTTAGATTATTTCCTCACTTAGCCAGGCTCAAATACCAAAGCTTAATAACACCAAGTCAGTGGCTTTGGCACCATGTTCCTTTTTTTAAGTAAGAAAAAGTTTAAAGTTTCTATTACACATGGAAATCTGTTGACAATTTTAATCTGATGGCCATGGCCACGGTGCTGTGACTTAATGACAGGGTCCTCTGCCAGTAGAAACAAAGAAGGTGCTGTTGCTGGCATGATTCAACTCTGCTTTATTTCGTTATTTCACAGATCCTCTTCGTTTTGTTAAGTTCAACTTCATACAAGCTAGGATCTTCCTGATGGATTCTTCAAGTCATTCTAGGACAATGTATTTTTAGCTCCAAAGTGCGGTTGGCTGCTCACCCCTTACCAGGCTAAATACCTCCCGCCGAAACCCCAGGCTGCCTTCCCGATGCAGCCCTCCATGCCTGCCGCGCTCCAGGAGCCCAAGACTGTAGGCCTGCCACGTGGCTGCCTCAATCCATGCATACGCTCACACGCTTTCCCCAGCCTTCCAGTAAGAATGGCCTTCCTCCGGCCTCATCTCCCATTCTCCAGTTTTTCTGATTCTCTAGGCTCAAGAGGCCGAGCTTGAACCTTCTCTGCTGGAAGAACTGTCTCCTCTCTGAGCATCCAGATAGGTGTCCTCTGTTGGACTGTCTTCTAGACTTTGGCTTGCGTTAGAGTCACCTGGGCACAAATCTGCGGCATGAACTCCTTCAAGGACACGCACTGATCTCTGTCAATTTTGTCTCCCATATTTCTAGGTTTACACTGAAGAGGGCTGCTTTTCTGTATTCCAGAAAGTGTGCTCTAATAACCACAGACCACAGGGACGCTCCAGCTCATAAGAAGAGGGCGCCAGAGCTACCACTGAGAGCTACAGTGGGCGCTTATTATGGACCAGGCACTGAGTCGAGATTTTTCATATATATATATTTATATGTGTGTATACACACACACAGATATCAATGTATGCATGTATATATGTTATGTGTATATGTGTGTGTTTACATATGCGTGTATATTGTGTATATAGAGTTGAGAATACCTATATAGGTACACAGTCCACTAATCCCATTTGGCAGTTTTACCATCTCTAAAAGAGAGTCACAGAGATGTCGGGTGAAGACTGCAGAGCCCAGGAGGCCGTGCGAGGCCGTCTCTCGCCAACAGGGAAGCCCGCGCATGCGCACACACAAAGCGCCGCCCTGCATCGCCCCCACCCCGCCCCCCAGGATGACTCGGGTTAAGCAGGCATGAAGCCTTCAACTCCCCTTGAGCCTTCACTGCCAGCCCTAATGGAAAGCCGGAATGGGTGTGGGCGGCACGGGGAAGAAATAACTTTAGAATCTTATGGAGTCCCTGCTTTGTGGCAGAAAAAAGAAAGACGAGTCCGTGACAGAGGTAGGGCAAGAAAGGTAGGAGAATCTGGGAGACAGCGCGCGGTAGCAAGGTAGTCGGAAGCTCGGCTCGGTACCTGCAGTGTTAACGCTAATGGGCGGTCTCCTATACTGGCCTAAAAGCTCCGTGAGGGAAGAAAGCATTACCCTGGGGTTCACCGCTGTATTCCTTGGGCTTAGCATAGCTTCTAATCATAATAGTAACAGTAACCAGTATTTGTTGAGCACCTACACACACTGACCCGGCATTGTTTCAAACACATGCTCCATGTTACCTTAGCTCATCTTCGCAAAAACTTATAAGGTAAGGTAACACCAATCCCATTTAACAGGTGAAGAAACTGAGCCCCTGAGAAGCTGCATAACTTAACCTGCGCCACATGTAGAAGACAAGTCAGGGCCGGATGTGAACACAGATGTTATGACCCTGGAAATGCCTTTAACCTTCATGGTGTACCTTCCCATGATATACGAATCAGCCACCTAAAAAGTATCCACTGACTAAATCATGACTAAAGAAGGGGTGATCAACAGGGCCAGAGCTGGAGAAGGGTAAAGAAGTATTAGAATGGAAAAGGACCTTTGGATTTGGCAGGTAAAAGGGTGCTGGTGGCCTTCGAGACAGCATGGTGGGAGCCCTCTCTCTGTCCCGAGGCAGGCTGGAGCACCCAAGATGAGGGTCTCTTCTGGGTTGGTGTTTGGGTCCTCAGTTGCTAGCACATGCCTGGCACCTGGTCTGCACTCAGGCATGCCTGCTATGGCAGGTGGCCCCGCATCCCTGACCCTGGCTCCCTCTCATGTGTCCCACTGCCCCCATTTATGAGCAAAGGACATAACGAGAGTTGAAGCTACTGGGAGTGACAGAAAGTTACATTCTTGGCCCCACAGGGATGTCAAAGAGAGGAAATGTTAAAGACAAAAACCCAAAACTCTCGGTTTATAACTTTGAACTGGGGCTGGGGGGAGAGGTGAGGCTGGAGGGGGACCAGCTTTCATTGGCTGCAGCTACCACATCAAAAATAAGTAAAACATGAGAACTGCAAACCACATGAAGGGAGAGAGGACCAACCTCAGTGAGCCTCTTAACACTGAAGAAGCTTCTTGTTAGAACTGAAGCCACCCAAATGAAAAACAAGCACCGTTTTTCTTGATGGTTTAAATCACTTCAAAAGAGACTCACAAGCCCAAAGAGATAAAGCCCGGCTTCGATGAGTACCCCACCCCACTTCCTTGCCGGCTGCTTCCACCACACTTGGCAGGAACTAGACCCCACTGAGCAGCAGGCCTGGGGCGGAAGGGAGCAGGAGAGAGGGGAGACCCTGGCCGCTCTCTGCACGTTACTATGATTTGCATATTGTAGGACCTGGACCCAGATGGTGAGCAGGGAGGTGTCACCATGCCCCATATCTGTGTGGCCAGCCAGCTGGACCACTGGACTCAGCCACACTCAGCTCCAGGATCTCAGTGAGGAGCACCACCATCTATTACCCCAGAAAGAAATTTTATATTGGGCCTAATGGATTTTCTGTGTGTTCCTTTCTGACCATGGAGAGTCCTCCCATGAAGACCAGATATGTCCACAAGAAGGTCACACCTCTTGCAGGGAAAATGTGATCCCAGCACAACCTTGGTTCCTGGTGGCAGAGAGTTAAAGGAAAGCACCAGAAACCAGGCAAGCTAGCGGGGAGCAGACTAGCCGGAGCTCAGTATGTTGGCACGAATGGAAGCCAGCCGTGTATAGGCAGCACAAATCAAGAGAGCATTTCAAAGTCACTTACACTTGGCATTCAAGAGCATTTTGGTGCTTATATTTAATTGTGGGTGTGTTTGGTATTTCTGTAATTCACAACACGAGGCCACAGTGTGAGAACCCGAAGCAGTAGGAGGCAAAGAGCCATCCAGTTTTCCCATCCGACTCCTGCTCTATTAGCGCTTGCCTAGGACTCGACACTGGGGGGTGATGGCCCACATTCCCAGCTGATGAAAAGCAGCCCAGGCATCTGCTTTAAGGGAGCAGTCTTGGCTGAGCTCAGAGGTCTCCTGCTTTCTACCAGGAGGGAAAGGAGCAAGGAACCAATGGACTGGCTCAAAAGCCCCTGTTTTCTTGGAGTGAGCCAGTATAGAGGAGAAGATATGGCTGAGACCAAGAGAGGGTTGGAAGCCCCCTAGATACCCCATGTGAAGTGGGTCTGCTGGCGGGGGAAAGGCCGGAGGCCTCCCTTGCTTTCTGTATACGTAGCACTCTGCCTGGAAGAGGCAGTACATCCGGGCAGCCCTGAAACGCTGGCCAATGACAGGGCCTCGCCCCTGGAGGTGAGCTCAGTGCGCTCCTAAGGATGGTCACTTCAAGTGGGAGGGAGGGATGGTATGCACAGAATTGAAATGTATGACACGTACAAAGCATGTAGCTCACTTCTGGGAACTTCAGGGTAGATTGGGTAGGCTGCAGCAACATAAATGAAATGCATGTGTTTGTGTACAGAGAGGTAGGGAGATTAGAGAGAAAAGTAAAAAGGGAACAAAAGTAAAATAGCGGATGTTAGTTTCCGCAAACACATGAAGGTACAGAAGTAAGCTAAATGGATTCCTTAAGGCAGTGGTTTCCCAAAATCAGCTCCCTATTAATGGCAGAATGAGACAAACTGTGGCTCATCCATAGTGAATTACAGAAGGAAAAGGGAGGACAATGTTCATATGCATCTTATGTATAGTAAAAATACACGTGTGACATATATTTGTCCGTTTAACAAGCACAAATGTGCTTTCCCAGTAAAGATGGTCATCATGGCCTTTATTTTTTGAAATGATGGTAGAAGTAGATGAGAACTGTTTTTTAACCAACTTCCTTGGCCAAAATCAAAAAGTGGACAACCTTGCAACCAATCATATTTTTTTTTTCCAACTTCACTTATCTCTGAAATGAAATGTCCAGGACCCGCTAACCTACGACATGGAAGTACCATATAATTTCTTTTTAAATTTCAAGACTCTTGGACTACCGCAGATTTTTATTAAGTACTTTTTTTCTTTTGACAGTGACCATCACATAGGTTACAAGAAAAGCTGACATTCAGAAGGGCATACTGTGTGCCAGCAATCACACCAGACTCTTTCTGGTAATTCAAGTCATTAAACTCACACTACATAATTGTCTGATAGAAATTATTTAACTGAAACAGAAGCTTGATCTCTAGAACAAAACCGCATGATGGTGAGGTCAGGATTCAAACTGAGGCCCGTCTGACTTGGAAGCCCACGGTATTTCCTACCCCATGTCCTTGGTTATTACTGAGAGGCACACATCACTGGGCCTGAAAGAGACCTTGGGTAGCCTCTCCTCTAGCCTCTGATTTCACAAAAGAGGAGACGAAACGGAGGTTTGGTGACCTTCTTGCCCCAGGCTTGCTCAGTGAACTTGGCAATGGATCTGAGCTGCAGCTCCGTGGCTCAAACCCCCCCACCCCCAGCTCGCTCTGAGGCCCCCATGCTTTCACAAGCACCACTGTGCCCTCCTCCCGAGCCCCGAGGCCCTCATCCACAGGGGGCAGGGACAGCTACCCTCAGCGCCACCCAGACCCAGGCTAAGAATAGCGGACACCTTCCAGGGCCCACCAGCTCTGGATGCAACTCCAGGCCTGCCCTGGAGGCCCACCCTGCACAACACAGCGGCTGAGAGCCAATCGGCTCCTCCGGGCAACAGGCAATGGCCTCCACCCAGCTCAGGCCATGCCCCGAGGGATGGGAGCCACAGGGACAAAAGGGCATTGTGTGTGGGAGAGGGAGGGAGCCTGGGGAGGAATGCACTGTGCAGTTTCTTCCTCTCACAGAGCAGGCCTCAGCCAGCTGTCTAGCGGTCAAAAAAGGAACCTCCGTCAAGGGGCTGGACGCCCACCATATAGGACAGGAGACCCACGTTGATTGATGGAGTTATTAGATTTCCCCGAAGGATAAAGAGCTTCATTTAGCCCGCATTGTGTCACTTGATACAATGCCCCTGAGTACAGAGACGCTGCCTTATCACACATTCTCTTTGATTCCCTTCAAATAGGGACATTTAAAAAGAGTCCGATAACATTTTTCTGAAAGGAACCCCACCTCCTTTTCTTTTTTTTTTCCAAAGAAGAGGATGAGAATCATTTGTCTCCAAAAGGGGGCCCTCCTAAAGAAGCTGCCGGAGGAGCAGAAACCATTTTAATAGCATCTTCTCTTTGCTGAATTGTGTCTTCATTTTACACTGTGGCTTTATTCTCTGCCCCTTTGACACAGCCAGCTGCCTTTCACATTCCAGCTCAGAAACAGGCTGGCTTCAGGCTGTAACAGGCACCAGCTTCCAAAGCCCTTTCTCCGGATGACTCACGTTAGCCTGTGTGAGCCTGCGAGCCCATAGCTGTAATTCCTAGACCTTTGTTTCCTTTGCGAAGCGCATTTGTGTACGCGCAACGCCAAGTGCAAAAACAATGTCTACCTACAGACCCGGCCTTACAATGGAGTAAAATAATTAATTACACAGTGGAATGTCTGGTTCATATCTCGTTCAGGTTCATCCTGTTATCAACTCAGCAGACAGAGGAAGTGACATCATGCGCCCCAGCTCCCCTTTGAAGCTGGAGGTGCATACCAAGACATTGTATGTCGCACTGCCTTCTGGGCAGGAAGCATCACGCTTGGACTTTCTGTTAAACTGTTTTAGGAAAAAAAAAAAATAGGTTGGGCCATCAGTTTCTTAATTGGAATTTTGAAGCCCATTGCTCGAATGGTGAAAAAGGCCTCTTGTGAATTCCGCTCTTGGCCAGGAAGGTTACAAAAGCGGGGAGATACGTTCTCCCAAGTGTCTTGAAATTTAAATCCTTTTGTACAAAGCACAAATATGCAGGGGGGCAAATGCTCAATTGAGCAGGTTTTCACGGAACCAGTGAAGCAAATCTGTCTAACACTAGCCACCCGTGTGTCTCTCTTTGCCCGAGTGTTCCAACCCCCCCCAACCCGGTCTGTTGGCTGGCGGCTTCTCCACTCCTGTGTAAACGTGTTTTATAAGCTGGTTATCTTGGGTTTTTGTCCGTGAGTGACGGCTCTGGGAACTCTCAGTGTGGATCTGAACAGCATGCAAAATCATTTTACTTTTAAGACAAAAGACATTAGCTTCCCGTAGCTTTCCTAGCCATCTCTATTTCTCTTCCCTTCCCATCCTGCCTTCCCTCCTCCCCTTCCCCTCCCCATGGCACTAAATAAAATGCTTAGAAAATGAAGGGCACAGCTGCCCTTTCTTGCCATTAAAACAATCAAGAATGATGGTGAATTTAATATATTTGATTAGAGAAACTCCAATTTGGTGCACTTGAATCAGCTGCCTTTGTCTTCAGCTCCGACGGCCCGATTTCAGTGGAATGTCCTCTGCCGTCCACTGCCAGCTCACTGGAGCTGGGGAGAAAATTCAGCCTCTGAAAGCATTTGCTTGGCACGCTCAGCGACAGGCTATTTATGCTGTGGAAAATGCCAGGCCCGTTTCTTCCTAATCAGTGGGAGCACCACTTCATTAAATCGTGGTCACTTACTGGTGACCCTCAGGGTTGTAACCCCTGGGGGCCTGTGGTCCTCTTTAGCAATGTTAATTTTTCATGGATTTTATTGCTTTGGGGTTGATATTTGCCATTAAAATTCCAGCCTGAATCCTGTACAAACAGCCCAGGAGGTTCTGGTGCTCTACTTGCATAGAAGAAATTCAGCGAATCATCATCAAATTTACATGTGGAGTCCCTTTCATCCAAAGAACAAGTATAAGCCTAATAGGAAATAAGAAAATGTGTCATAATTTCCCCACAAGGTATTATTAAGAGAGCCTGAAATACTGCCCAAGCAGACCCAGCCTTGCAAGGTGCTCGAAAAGGAATCGATCTCATAGGGAGTTTCCACGTTTGGAGAATGCTGCTTATTTGCACTTAAGGTTTATGGAGATTTTTATGAAGGGCTCTCATTAAGGATTCTAAATAAATGTATGCTCAACAAATAAGTACAACAGTGAGTTAAGGGTGAGAATTTAAATTACTCTCAAAAACGTATTAAAACTCGGAGTTCACAGAGGTTTCTTGAATAGAGATTGTCCTTGGGATGGTCCAGGTCACGGGGACTGTTAAGTTCATTCTCTACACTTTTATGAAGAAAAAGTCCCACATCTCCTGGTATCCACCCCAAATCGATCGCCTCACTGAGAGCTCAATGACTTCTCCACCCAGACTCCATGGTAAGAAACCAAAGCTGGGGACCAGAGCCAAGCTAGCAATAGCATCCAGGTTTCTGGGTTCCAACAACCGTGCCCGCTCCGTGAGTCAGCCTGTCAACAACACTGACAAGGTACGCACAGAGCTCCGCTAGGCCCAGGGAGAGTGGCACAGGAAGGACGACACCCTGTCCTCGCCAGCCCTGGGCAGGCATCATGCCAAGTCCTCGGGGGTGGGTGGGTGGGGTGTCAGAGGTGAATGTTTCACTCCCAGACCAATGTGTGCACCACAGCGTTGCAGACACTGCAAGCCCGAGTCCTCTGAGGAGGCCTGGGCACGCCTTGGCTCCCCACTCCGAGGCCCTCTGGTTATGGGCAAGAAGAACGAGCAGGGCCTTCCAGCCACGCCAGTTTCCCAAGAGCGGCACTGGCTGCCAGGCTCAGAGCCACACAAGGAAGGCAGGCCCCCTAGAAGAAGGTTCTGAGCTGGTTGGTGTGAGTGAGCCTCACACTCCTCCACAGGAGCCTGGCATTTTCTAAAACAGAGCCTGGCAGCTAAGACCCACATGGGAGTCGCCAAAATGAGTAAGATAACTTTGGTTGCAAAAACACAACCAGGGGCTGGCTGCCTTGTACCTCCCTTTTCAGTGTAAAAGTCAAGTTTTAAGATTCCTATTGTATAAAAATTAATACGAAAAGAATTTTATATCCTATTATGGCATTGTGTTATAATAATGGAATGCTCTCCCCGCCTAATCTGGCTTTCTGTCCCCCGGACCGTGCCAACAATTATTCAGTTCCTCAGCGTGTGAGTGTCGCGGTGGGGACAGCCTCCGGAGACTGAGAGAAAGGGGCAGTGAGTGCTTCAAGCTGGGAAGAAGGGCATCACCGGCCCCCAGTGCCCGGCTGTGCCTCTACACTCACACCCAGACACACCCAGACACACGCGAGTCACGCCTCCTCCTCTCCTCCTCAGGTCGTCCTACCCTTCTTTTCTCTGAACACTCCCGGGGACCTGCCTGGGAAGTTTGATACAACAACAACCGCAGCTGTATGAGCACATTGTCTTTGATGCAACTCACAATGGGTTCCAGAAAAGGAAAACAAATACTCTTTAAACAGTGGGCTGCATTCTGTTTGGAAATTGAGAGTCCGGGGGCAAAGGGTTTTCCTTGACGGGCCAGAACTGGGGGGCTTGTTTCTGGCCCCCTGCTTCGCTTGGTCACTAGAGCTCATTCCCCTGAGCATGAAGATTCCACTAGGACTCTGCCGAGTGTACCGCTTGGGAAAGAAGCTGTGAACGAGCGAGGGAAAAGCGGATTTGTTTGTCAGTCATCAAGCATCTGAAGGACTCTGAAGGTGGAAATGGCAATAGGTTCTTGCCCGTCATCCCGCAGAAGGGAGCTGGAAGAGAGAAACTTGAGCTGCAGCATGAAGGATTCGGGTTAGACATGAGGAGACTTTTCCAGACTGAGGAATGTTCGGCCCTGGAAGAGATCACTGACAGAGATAGGAAACATTGCTGAAGAGTGAATGTGTCTGGCCTTCTACGTGTGGGGAGGAGGAGAACCCTGAAGTTCGAGGGAGCCCCTGGCTGCTTACGTGGTGATAACAGCGTTTTGTATTGTTTGGAAACTCCTCGTTGTGAGGCTCCCAGCATGACATCTTTTCCTCAGCTCAACTCCCTCAGAGTCGCCCTGTGTGGAGGGAGAGCACTGTGTTTTCATTTCCTTTTGACCAATTCCAGTCTCCCCAGGCTCCTTCTAATCTGCGCTTAGGAAATGCCTCCCCGGGGTCACCGCTTCCTTTCCTGCCCGTGGCACAGAACCACAAATTCCGAAGCTGGAACAATGGCCATTGAAGGTGTGTCTAGTGGAGTTCGTGTTGTTCTCTTCCTTTTTCTTGATAGAATTCATTCAGTTACATGTATGTTTGCAAGCAGCCAGGCCAGTCGTCCTCCACACGAGGGTGATGTCAGCAAACCCAGGAAGCTTTCAGAGCCAAGAAAGCCTCAGACCCAGGAGGAAGCAGTCTGGGATCTCCGTGGCCACAGGGTCCGTGTGCACAGGATGCGAGCAGGGTGTGCAGAGGGGGTGAGAGCAGGAGGGGCTGCCCTGAGGCTAAAGGCCACCAGCCAGCCACAGCCCGCAGGGATATCAGCTTCGTGAAAGTGAAGTTGGTTACCAAAAAATGGCTACCCGTTTTCCAAGGTACTTTGGGGACACAGGCTAAACGATACCAGTCATCACTGCCTGGCCTGGAGTGAAGCCAAATACAAGGAAGGCAAACCATCTTTCCTTGGATTGTACTCCTGCCCTGAACCACCTATGTGTGGGCAAGCTCCTGTACCCAGCTTTCTCAATATTCACCCACAGACTCCCAAATCCAGGCCTGGAACAATCTACTCCACTGAACTTGAACCTCAAAACCATCCTAGATGTCTCCCAATGTCCTCCCTCTGCAACGCGCCTCCTTTTTTCTCCATCACCAATTACCACCACCAAAGTATCTACAACTGCTCCGACGCAGACAGACCAACCTGAGCGTGCTCCCACGTATTCCTTCCCTTATGGGTGACGTTCTACAACAATTCCATTAAATTTACAAATAGAAAAGTTATTCCGATGAGTGTAAATATTTAAGTTTTCATATGTATCTGCATAGCTTTTGTATTATTGACACAGAGTTATAGATAATAAAGGGAGGAATGATTTACATTAGTATATTTATCCAAATTAGTAACTGGTAGTATTGAATTAGGTACTGTACAAATGGAATAGTTGAGCACAGAAACAGTGTCTTACTCAACGAAGTATTTTTATTGCCTGGTAAAATTCCTGTTTCACAGTAGTTGATAAATGCTAGCTGCTGAATCCATGCACAAATCATTTCTTCCAGGCCTCCAACATCAGAAATCCATCAGAGAATTCCAAGAAGGTGAATAGAAATAAGGGGCAGTGTGTTAGTGTCTCTGGTAAGAAGATCACTTTGTCGGTGGATGAATAAATAGGATTGGGTCCCAAAGATCTGGAGCAAACCCAGGCCCCAAAAAATTCATTGTGAATTTACCTGTATTGCCAGACGTATATGATAAGAAAGACTCGCCCAGCCACTGCCCAGGATAAGGAGACCCAGGACAGCTAAAATAAAAAGGATACACACCAACACAGAGTAACTTGATGGGTAAGCAGCTCACAGAATGTGACTTTCTCCTCCACCCTTTTTCTCAGAACTGTACCCCTTTCAGATAAAGGGGATTCTTCTGGGACTAAGGCTATAGGCCAAGGTTCTGTGCCATTCTGTGGGGGAGGCACGCATGTGTGTGCCCCATACAACCATACAGGTGTCTATGGGTACCTCCCTGCTCCACCCCCTAGAGCACCTGTAGAGAGAACTGGCCTAACGCTCCTTAATAGAAGTATCACTGCTATAGTTAGTATCATCCCAGCACCCAGCACTCTGTGATGTGTCTAGTAATTGAACTGAATGATAACCATAGAGAAATGCTTAGTAATAACAATCCCATAAGACAGATGGGAAAGACAAATGTGGATGGATACAGAAAAAATAACAGAACAGTTGCCTTAGATTGATAGACCTTTACCAGTGTTAGTAAGAAATTGATGGTGTGGTGTTAGATGCTCCATTTCAGGCATACTTAATCTATATTAAATACATGTAGACCTTGCTTCTAGCAACTTTCTTTCAAAACCAAAGGCATATAATTGGAACAACTGAAATATATGCAGAAATTTAAAATCACATTGAAATGTATAAATTATTTTTAAAAGATGGTTAAAAATGCCTATGGCCATGAGGACAGTGCCCCAAACCCTTTCTCATTTGAAAGGCAATAACCATATCTTTGCCAGTTGATGCTTCTATGTTCCCCGGAGGGGGTGACAAGACTGGAAAAGCAGCCAGGCTACACACTGGCTTCAATCGACATGGTGAGACAGCATTTGTAGGGGACAGAACATGAGGAAACGAGACAGGATGAGGAAAGGGTACAAATAGGATTGTGTCTCAGTGGAGCGTCTGAGGTTTACCACCATTGCATCGCCCGAATCCCCAGCAAGCTGATAACGATGAGCCCTTAATGCGTTCACCGCCTCTGACTTGTGTCGGCCCAGCATGCAATCGTCTAAATGATACCACAACAATGCTAGAGCACACATTAAGCACTTATTGTAATAGCCAGACTGCTGAGCGGGAGCCATGGAAGGAGACAGAGCAGGAAAGACGGAAGTTGTCTTTGATGGCACATGCACATTCCTAGCAAGTCACGGTGTGGGCTGCTGGGCTACGGAGTGACCACAGCAGGGAAATCAATGTACCAAAAGACTGCTGTGGGGATCTCTCTATTTTCAGGTTAAAAAACATATTAGACCAAGAGTAACATATTAGACCAACATAAACAATAGACTTTGGTGATAATGAGATACCAAGATAGGGTCAACGATTGTAGCCAATGAGCTACTCTGGCATGGGATGTTGATAGTGGGGGAGGAGATATAGGGGAAATCTCTGTACCTTCTACTCAATTTGGCTGTAGGACCGAAAACTACTCTGAAAAATAAAGTCTATTTATACATTAAGAAAGTTCAAAAAGAAGGAGAGATGTATTATGATCCCTGCAGTAAACACAGTGATCTTACTCATCGATCAGCCTCATCCAGTGAACAGCGAAAATCACAAGGTGTCAAAATGCAGACGGTTTTCTAGGTCAGAAATCTGGTACAGGTCTCAGCAGACAAAAGTCAAGGTGTCAGTGGGTTTCATTCCTTTCTGGGGGCTCTGGACAAGAATCCATTTCCTACTCATTCAGGTCAGTTGTAGGACCGAGGTCCCCATTTTCTTCATGGCTGTAAACTGAGAAAGGTGTCCAGCTTCTAGAAGTCACTCTATTCCTTGACTCATGGCCCCATTCCTCCATCTTCAGAGCCAGCAATAGTGGATTGAGTGGTCACGCCATATCTTTCTGAGCCATAATCCGGCCTCCTCTTTTACTTATAAGAACTCATGTGATTAGATTGGGCCCATCTGGATCATCTCCCCAACTCAAGGTCCATACTTTAGTCACAACGGCACAGTCTCTTCACCATGTCCAATAGCACATTCCCTGGTGCCAAGGATTCAGGCAGGGACAGCTTTGGGAGACCATTATTCCGCCTACCACACTCTCCTTACATTATTAATATATGGCCCTGCAGCCTTAATGCTTCTGGAACTACCTTCACTAAGTCCTCTTGAACACCTAAATGCTCCATGGACCTCATCCCTCTGCAAGCATTCTGTAGTGTTTGATGTTGCTGTGACCTATTTCTGGAAGCACTTGGCTTCTACTTGCTGCAATATTGCCTGATGTTCTCCTCCTACCCCTTGGGCCATTCATTATTGAACCCTTCATTCATTTCTCTGCTTCACATCTCAGGACATTTTCCTGCTCTCCTCAGCCTTGGTTCTGAATCATAACTGCCTTCTGAGCAGCTTTGCTTGGATGATTGATGCACTCCTTTTCATCCCAAACCTGACCACATCCTCTTTCTGCATTATGTACCCCATCATGACAGCACCAAACCCCACTCTTCCATAACTGATTCTTAAGAGTCATTCTTTCCTCCTTCTGCCTCTGCCTCACACCCTCCATCATCATGCCCTGTCTGTCCTAACTCCTGAGTATCTCTTGAATCCACCTCATCCTCTCTATTGCTGCTGTTACTGGGAATGTTCAGGCTCCCCAAAATAGTCCCTAGATTATTGCCCGGCCTCCTGTCCTTGTGCCCTGTCCTACCCACTCCTAGCCATTCTTTACTTTATCACTAGACACAGATCAGATCTTGTCATCACTCTGTTTAAAAGCATCGGTTGCTGCCCACTGATGAACAGCATCCAATCTAGCCCACGGTAGACACAGGCATGGAGGCACACACACACTCCAAGCCTCAAACTGAGTGCTAGGCTTATCACCTTTATTGCCCTTCTCCCACTTGTTGTTCATATCCCCCAGAGTGGTCTACAGACGAGCAGCATCAGCATTCACCTGGAAGCACGTTAGAAATATAGAACCTCGGGATGCGTAGGTGGCTCAGTCAGTTAAGCATCTGCCTTTGGCTCAGGTCATGATCCCAGGGTCCTGGAATCGAGTCCCACATCGGGCTCCTTGCTCAGTGGGGAGGGAGCCTGCTTCTCCCTCTGCCCCCTGCTTGTGCTCACTCTCTCTCTGACAAATAAAATCTTTAAAAAAAAAAAAAAAGAAAGAAATACAGAACCTCAGGCCCCATCTCAAATCTACTTAATCGAATCCATATTTTAGTGAGATCCCTTTTCAAATTCTAGGCACATTAAAGTTTGAGAGACATTGCTCTAGAGCTGTGTTCTCCAGAATGGTAACCTTTTGAGTATGAAAATATCTTCTAGAAATTCTCTTTATTTTCATGTGTAATCTCTTCCATCTTAATCTGGATTTTTGCATGTTTTATGAATCACTGACCATTTCGGCAAATCATCCCTACCTGTCACGTCCCTGTGCTTTTGCTTTCCTCTGCCTGGAATAATTTTCCCTCTCTCCACTGACTGAAATTAGCTTCTTTACTCTCCAGTTATCACCTCCTCCAGGAAACCTTCCCCATCTCTTCAAATATGTTGTTGCTCCCACCCCACACTCTTATAGACATTCTTATTGAATTATTTTTGCTTGCATGTTCATCTCCCCCATTAGCTTGTGAGCTGCACAAGGATGAAAACCATGCCGTCTCTATCCCTGTGTCCCCAGTGTACAGCAGTCATACATCTTAGTTAAGTAAATGAATATCTAACTTGAAAAACTGCTCTATTTTAAATACTATTTTTCATGTCCCTGTTTAAAACAAGAGAGTTGTCTTCTAATTTCGTTCCTCAGATCGCATGTTCTGGCTGATTTCTAGTTGGCATCACATCAACTGGACAGATAGCTGAAAGTAGACAGGACTTCATCCTCACTCACCTATGACCAATCCAGAGCATGTCAGATCTGCACCCCATGTTCTTTCAGCTCTGTGTTTATTTCATGTGGATTTATACTACAAGAAAGAGACAAAGACAGATGCCTGGAATCAAATGTTTAGCATCTTTCACCTTGTACAGACTTTGATCTTCATAAACAAGACCAGGACAACATTGTAACCCATATGAGCAAAGCCCTCATTTCAAAGAAAAATATCTTGTTTTTCTGTCTGCTCCAGGATAACATTAGCTGACTCTGACCCTAACTAGTAAGCTACTAAAGGGAATTAAGCTCATTAGTGGTGTAGTCTGATACTTTAAAACAAAATGGCAGCTAAAATTTTTCAGATAGGAATATTTCTCTAACTCACTTATAATGAAATTTGGTATGTATAAAAAGGTCAAAGAGGCACATCGTTGGACTAAATCCATTTCTTCATATGCAAACATGTGCCCTATCTGCCACACAGAGTTACTGTGAAGGTCTAATGAGATACTAAATGTAAAAAAGTAGATGCTTTGCAACTCTATATAAATGTATGTGTGGCATTTTCACTAACAGCACTAATTTTTTTCAAATGACTTTTCAGATTTCACTTCTTCAGGCAAGTGTTTGCAAACCTTCTACACTTTTTCTTTAAAAATATTTTATCTAGGGCGCCTGGGTGGCTCAGATGGTTAAGCGTTTGCCTTCGGCTCAGGTCATGATCCCAGGATCCTGGGATCGAGTCCCGCATCGGGCTCGCTGCTAGGCAGGGAGCCTGCTTCTCCCTCTGCCTCTGCGTCTCTCTCTCTCTCTCTGACTCTCATGAATAAATAAATAAAACATTAAAAAAAATTTTTTTATCTATTTATTCCAGAGAGAGAGAGCACAAGCACGAGCAGGGGGAGGATAAGAAGGAGAAGCAGACTCCCCGCTGAGCAGGGAGCCCGACACAGTGTCGATCCCAGGACCCTGAGATCATGACCCAAGCCT
The DNA here is from genome assembly GCF_004348235.1 of Phoca vitulina. Lineage (NCBI taxonomy): Eukaryota > Metazoa > Chordata > Mammalia > Carnivora > Phocidae > Phoca > Phoca vitulina. The sequence goes on along the minus strand of NW_022589708.1, from coordinate 62,003,294 downwards.
AAGGCAGATGCTCAACCGACTGATCCACCCAGGCGTCCCCCTTCTACACTTTCTTAAATATCTCTTTTTCTTGTCTTCTTGTTGTTCTTCTCACCCTCTTCTCGAATTTGAGGGGACATATACATCCCCGAAAATAGTAATTCAATAATGTCCACAGTGCAACTGCTTATAGAATACATCTTTGCACTTCACTTATTCAATCTAATTGGGATTTAAATAAATTTTACACTTTTTCCTCCCTGACATTTCATGTACCTGGCACTGTAAAAAATTAAACTTAAAGCCAAAAAGGTGACATGATTTCCTGTGGCCTTAATATCCTTTGCCTGCTACAGCATATGGTCTGCTTCGGATAATACTGGTGTACACTTGTTCGTGTGGCAAGGATAGGTAGGTGGAAGCTAGGAAAAGGACAGGAAATAATCAGAAAGATGGAGACAGAGAGTACTGGTTCTCACTGAGGCCCCACCAGTATCCATTCCATGGTTATCTTCTTTCGAGTACTCAATACAGTGAAATGTATGTCGGAACCACTCAGGATTGAATTCAGCAAACTCTATTCCCTACCAACGCCATGCTGCACCAGCTTCCATTAACTAAAACCGTTAACTAAAATACATAAATATTTGATGCTTGTATATCTGATTAACTAAAAAATAACAAAATAACACCAAAATTCATAAGAGACAGAAAATGATGCCTACTAGAGGTAACATATGTGAGTGAATAGGACAATAGAGAGGGATTCATTTAGACTTTGAAAATCAAGAAAGCCTTCTCAGAGTAGGTGGCCTTTGAGCAGGTTCCTAAAGATGCTGAGGCTCAGGTAGGCAGAGAGGGGGAGGGATTCCCACAAGAAGGAACAGCAGATGAGGGCAGGCACAGGTATGGCAAGGAGCAATCCTCTGCACAGGGGAGTGAATTACAGCGTGCTGTGCAGGGCTCTGTTATACACCATAAACAGGCTTTGCTAGGCATGGAAAGTAAGTAACTGCTGTTTATTTCTGCTTCTCTCTTTGTATTTGGTAGGGTGAACTGATATATAATTTACATACAGTAAAATTTTCCTTAATGTACTTATTTTAACATCTAGCACAAGGGCGGATGCCTAGCAGAAAGCCTTGCACGAGGCAGATCTTCCACAGACAGTAGAAAGGGGACCAATGGTAGGCAAAGGTATTATTTGACTTTATAAACCGTCTTCTTTTTCCATAGGACTTCTTTTCATAAACCACTGAGTTCACGTGCTAGATAATACTGTTGTCCATCTTGATAGCTGTCTGACATTGAGAGGTCCCTGATTTCACCAACTTTCCACTTATTCATTTAGAAATTATTGCATACATGTCAACTCTTTCTCCAGGATCTCGGGGCATCTGGTTTGAAAATAGCAATAGGGAATCTGAATATAAGGTGTGACAGGACATTTGATACTATTTCTCACTTTTTGATGAAGAGACATTTTCTAAATGAAAACTAGATTGTGAGAGGGAGAGATCGGGCTTCTCAGGGGGTATCTTATAATGACTGAGGAGAAAATCCAGCAGTCACTTCATTGCTGGAACCCCATCTTCACATTCATTCTCCCCACTTAGGCTCACACATGCAAAGCAGGTATTATTTGCCTAATTTGATAGATAAGGAAAAGGACTTGAAAGCTGAGTAATGATTGTTCAAGGTCACGGGCACAACAGACACAGGAAGAAAACTCAAGTTCTAGTTTAAGGCTCTAAAGAGAGCAACCTTACAAGACACTTTTTCATGAAGCTAAAAGAGTTGAAATTACCGTTCAGACACTGCCTTTGATAAAAGTACCCATCAAGGCTCGGTTTTAGGAAACAGAAAGTACTCTAGCTATTTTAAAGAGAAGGGGGTTAATACAGGGAATTCTGTGCTTACATTGGTGGAAGGGCTGGAGGGAAAGGCTGCAGGTTGGACCTCCAGGAATGACTCCCCGGACTACACAGCCAACCTGGCCCCCAAGGGGAGCTGCCCTCTCCACCCCAAACAGAAGGTGGAGAGTTGGCAGGCTGCCACAGGAACAGCTGAGTGCTAGAACAGAGCTGTGGGGTCTGGAAACTATCAGCATGCTGCTACAATTGCCTTTCTACTCACAGGCTGCGGGTGACTATAGGATAGAATTTTGCTATAGAAAAACAGGGCATCTCTAAGACCCAAGTGGCCAGAAACAGTAGCCAAAGCTGCAGAAATCTGACCTTTTGTCAAATTTCCCCTTTTCATATCTTGCATGGGTGCATCTAATTGGGAAACTCTGCTTTGCTTCCATAACCCTAACTTCAAGGGATTCTGGGAGATACATAGTTGGACTAGATGCCAGGTACTCATCTACTATACCCATGACAGGTTAAATTCTGACACACTGACAGGCTCTCCCAGGACAGATGAGAACCAGGATTCTCGGGTTGTGCTTTAGAGGCAGACATCACAGGGCATCCATGTGCAGGTGCAACACATGGTCACACAGGCTTGCACCCTTCAGGTTGTGCACTATTCATAAAGACCGTAAGCCAAATGATCACCCTGGAGCTGTTTGTGCCAGCCTTCTCCAGGGTTGTCCCCATGAGAGCAGGATTTGGTTGCAGCTTCCTTTGACATGGAGAGAAAGCCATGTGTATGACTAGATTAGAAAGTTACTTAGAAATGGAGGGTTATCCAGGGTACTGAGGCCACGGCTGAGGGTGGAAGGTCAAATAAAGGACAAGATGGACTTGAAGGGCTGATGACCATAGGACCAGCCCAGAGAAGTAGGTCAAATATCTTCATCATACTTTCTTAATTGGACTTTAGCATAAACACACCAGAGAATGGAACTATAAGTTATCATCTAAGACAGTCAAAATCAATTATGGTATACTGAGAAGCCTTTGAACTGATTTTCCATTCTGTAAAATAAAAAATAAAAATATATTCTTTTTCTCTACCCATGCATTAAACACACACACACTGCCAGGCTCTTTTTCATTTTATTATATCCATTATTCCTCATTTGTCTTTCTGTCCAGCTAAACCCAGAATATTGTATTGGGTTTTCACTCTCCAACTTCAATAAAGACATTAAGAAACTAGAATATAGGAGCGCCTGGGTGGTTCAGTCAGTTAAACATCTGCCTTCAGCTCAGGTCATGATCCCAGGGTCCTGGAATTGAGCCCAGCGTCAGGCTCCCTCTGCCCCTCCCCCTGCTTGTGCTCTCTCACTCTTTCTCTGTCAAATAAAGAAATAAAATTCTTCAAAAAAAAAAAAAAAAAGAGAGAAAGAAACTAGAATATATCCAGAAGAGAGCAATTAAAACAGGGGACAAGTCCAGACCCAATGGCATGAGACCATTAGCCTTGGAAGAGAAGCTTACATATCCAGGGGTCCAGCATTACATTTGTTCTGTGTGGCTCCAGAAGGAGGAAGCTGGATAAATGGCTCAAGGTTACAGAAAGGGAGATTTAGATTCAGTGTAATCATGAGATCCGGCAACAAATGTAACAAGCTACCTACCTACGTGTCTCCTAGGGTATGACATCCCACTCCTAATCACATTTACTATTTGCTCACCTGTTCTGTTGCACAGACTGATTAGATTATTGCCATTTTCCCCAATTGGCCTTGAAGCAACTCCTGGCCACAGATCGCATACTTCCATCTCTGTATCCTCAGCTCTTCCCACAGTGCGTGGCACGTAAGAGGCACTCAGGACAATCTGGACAAAAGAATGAAGAGATGGACAGGGCCCATGGACCCAAATGGCAGCAGCAGAGGACTGGCCCTCCTGCCCACCCCTGTCCCCCAGACAGCGGACTCAGAGCATCAGAGCTGGTGATGCTGAGGGGAACTGCTACCTAAGCCTTGGTTCTGCAGAAATTAAGTCCAGCAGATAACCAGGGACAAAAGAGAAGCTCATGCGGAAGCTCTGAGCCTGGTCTGAGCACAGGTTCCAGGTGGAAGCTGGTGGAGGGGAGAGCGATTAGACAAGTCTGGGCACAGATGCTCTGAGGCTTTCTCAGCACCCATCCACAGCTGCAGAAGAGGCTATTTATTTTGGACAGGGGGTAGCGGCAGAATAGCTCCTGCATATAGAGAGCCCTTTGTTTCCAGATCTTCAAACATTCTCTGCGCATGATCTCACTCAGCCTCCCTCTTCCCTGGGAAGAAGCAGGCAGGCGGCCACTACCGAAGGCACACCAACCAGCCTGTCTGGACAGGAGGGTGCCAAATGGCTCCTCTCCGGCAAGCAACCACCTTAACAGCCAAGAAAGGACTCTTTCAACCCCAGTGACATCATGGGATGACTTGAAGCCATATCGGTTCCTAGTCCTTGATACTTGTGACTCACTGGTTAATATTGAAATCTGTATCGCTAATGACAAATTAGTGACCTGTGACTCAGGGCTGGACTGAATCAGTGAGGATGGAGGAGTCTGAGCGACAGTTGTGTGTGTGTGTGTGTGTGTGTGTGTATGTGTGTGTGGGTGTGTGTGGTCCAGCATAAGGTGTTGACATGAGCCCTGTCTTCTAACACCCACCACACCTCCACCCCCCTCACCTCCTCCCAGAAGGCCCAGGACTGTCATTCCAGTTTGACTGCTACTAAAGTACATCAGCTGCTAGTCAGCACTCGCCTGTCACCTTATTTATAACAGCCCTGGAATGAAGCTGCCTGTCCCTGCCCTGCTTCCGCCCCCTGCCACTCCAGCTCACGGTGTGTGACTCTCTCTTTAATGCCTTCCAGGCTTAGCTTGTCAGGTCAATGGGCACAGCTGTCCCACCTCCCATTCCTGCCTGCTTTATACCCCAGGGTCCCGCTTGCAACCTTCCATTCTCCCAGGAGCAAATCTAGCAGCCCCAGGCTGTAGGTTCATGAGTGCAGATGAGGAAGGTTTCTCTGTTGATTCACAGGAAGAGTATTCATACCTTTGGCTTCCTGTTTTTGATGAACCAAGTAAAAGAAAGTGGTTTTTTAAATATAATTGGCCCCAAATAGTAACTTCTAAAGAAGCACATAGACACTGCATGTTGATTAAGGACCTGTTGCTGACGTCACCAAAGATGGCAACCCATCTTCAAGTCGAGGTGCCAGGGACCACCCATGACACATGACTAACGCTGGAGCAGCCATGCTTCTTGGAACAAAAGATATGACCGTTTTTAGGAGAGGAAGTGAAGAAGGGTGTCTTCAACCGAAACCCCGACAGACAAAATGTGTGCAAAGTGAGTGAGTGGGACGTCAAATGAACCGTGAGGGACTAAAGGGCTCTCACTCCTGTTCCAGCATATGGGCGCTTTCTCCCAACACCCACCTACCAAACTGCCTGAGTTGATCCAAAGACAGGGGCAGGGAGGCAGCTAGCTGGCATCCGAAGTGGTCAGAGGATGGAAATGCAAATTGTAATCCCCAATCACCTCAGGCTGAAAGAACTACCATCTACGCAGCATCAATTGCTTTATGGGGCAAGGAAATAAAAACCAAGGCAGTCTGCACCCCCGGTTGTGAGCACATTGGGGTAAACTGACTGGGGGCCATCGCTGGAAGTGACAAGACCCTGCCCAGCCACCAGCAAGGCTAAGGGAACCAACATCCCAGCAACCTGCAACCATTCAGGCTCTGACTACGAGATGTAAGGTAGCATCTGGACAAGCGTGCCTTGCTATGCATGCTTGCAGTGTTCCTCCTCATAGAGCTCTGGCTGCCCTCAGAAATGGCATGAATATTCAATTTAGTGAGCCCACACACAGTAGGTGCTCAGCAAATAACAGGCCTCTTCTCTCCAGACTTTATCATATAGCTCTTCAGAACACTTTGGCCACTACCATCTGGCTCTGCTATTTATTAACTGCGCAGCCTTGTGCAAACTACTTTAACAGCCTAGACCTCTTTCCTTACCTGCCTTGTATGGTTGTTGGGATGAATTGACTTAATTTACATAAGACAAAGCCCAGCCCCTAGTAAGTGCTCAATAAATGGCAATAAATATTTTTATTCCATGACTCTCCAACTGGGACCATGCTACATCAGGGCATCATCAGTCTTCATATTTTGTAGTAGGTCGGTGTATGTGCACTTGCCCATACACACGGGCCTAGGAAGTTCATGGGGCAAGAGCTCTTTCTTACTCATTTCTATATTGGCACCATGGAGCATGGGGATTGGCACTTAGCAGCCGCTGAAGAAATGACTATTGCTTAGCACATTTGGCACCCAGAGTGCCGTGCCCACAGCCAATGTCTGTCTGTCAGCACACCGCTGTCTGTCATCAACACTTTTGGTTCCAACCATAGGCTGCCTGCTCTTAGTCTCAAGCTCGTGAACCTGGGAGAGCCACCTTCAACTGCAAAGCCTGGGCCCTGTATTTTGAAAAGCTTGGGACCCTGCCACCGAAATTCTAAATCAGAGCTCTGGGGGTGGCTCCCTGGAATCTGCCATTTTACTCAGGCCCCAGGGGATGCAGAAGCCCATGGAAGATGGGGGAAACGGCCACTGGGTGGGCCTGCAGGCGGCAAGCAGAGCTCAGCGGGCCACAGGCAACCTCGGAAACAGGCAAAGTTTCCTTTCCAACCTCTACAGAAAGAAAGCTGTGATTCTCTCCCCTGCAAGAACAAAGGTGACACCAGCTGATCTCATGGTTGACACCTGCATGAAGAGATAATCATGCAGTGAGCAATGTCTTCCAACACAAGAGAACGCAGCACTTCCTTTCTCAAATTCTGTGGGTTCTAGCAAACCCCGTGATCCTCCAAGATCCAGCCCAGGGGCCTAGACCCCTTTCCAGTCATTCAAGGAGGAGGAAGAATTCGGCATGTTCTGGACCCCTACTATGTGGCAGTCTCTGTGCTGGGAAGCACACCCAAGAAGGATGATTTAGCATCAGTTGAATTTAGTCAGACTTAAACTTCATATTCCCACAGGGTACAATTTATTCTTTTTCTTTCTGAAGAACACAGGAGGTTAAACTAAAAACCTACCAGTTAGTAGCTGCATTACAGGTTACGTTTCCATTAGAGCAAGGGGGATTTAGAGCTGTCAGCTAGGGCTGCGTTCGTGTAAAATGCATCATTAAAGCAACCAAAGCCCCGTGTTCCACACAGAGGAATCACCACAGCAACAGTGAGCAGATGCGCTCAGAGATGGACAATGAGAATTGCCAAGGCACTCATTAAACTCTTAGTGGAGTTGTATCTAAAATGTCCTGACCTACAGCACTGCATGGGGGAGAGCCACCGACTTGGCAGGTCAGGTGGCAGGGGACAGACAACGTGTGCTTTTGTGGGGGGTGGGCCTCTGGGGAAAGACGACAGAAGTGCCCACTCAGCCGAGGCAGATGTCCAGCAAAGCAAGTGGAGGAGAGGCGCCTCAGATTTAGGAGATGCCACATGGACCGTGGACAAAACACCTACATAAAACCCGTCACCTGACCTTTAACTCAGGGCATCAGTAGCCCTTTGCTCTACATTCCAGATGGCTCGAGCAAGAGCAGAAGCCCGAGCTTGAGGCCACACTGCCCAGAGCTGCCTATCTAGGGGTGCTCATGGCCCTAGGCACCGTCCACCTGCAGAGGGGGCTTGTCACAGCCAGAACGCCTGGGCTCCACCTCCTCCCCCAGTGCAAGCCTGACAGAAGGTCACATGAAACAGTGGCTATTTGGAAGGCTCTAGCTGAATCCTTGAGACAAGGATGGGAGGGCCATGCCAACCTCCCTGAGCTCCCCTCGTCACCCACCCCTGCACGCACCCACTGTGCTCTAGTCACACTGGACTTCGGACAATTCCAGTACACACAGAGTGGCTCCCCACAACAGACTCTGCATTTGCTCTTCACCCCGCCTGGAACAATCTTCCCGTTTCTGCCATTCCTCGAAAAGGCCCTCCCTCAGCTCCTTTTTAAAATTCTTTCCTATTCTGGGACACCGTAGGCATATAATCTTTGTGACATGCTACACCATGCAATGGTGTAGTGACTCCCACAAGAGAACTTTCTATCTGACCACAGTAATAGTCCAGGGTGGTTCCATGTTGGGGAGAAAGGGGTCAGGAGCATGGGGAGTGCTGCTCATCACAGTCCTTCAGACACCGGGGCTCAGGGAGGTGCTGTTGTCTCCCCCATGTGGTTTCCAAAGTCTCCCTAGAGGTCATCACCTCCCTCAGTCAGAGGAAAGAGTCTGGGGGGGTGGTGTATGAAAATTTTAATAAGTAGCGCACACCATTTCCACTCACAGTCCAACGGCTGGCACTCAGTCATATGCCTGGACTTACTGGTAAAGGAGAGTGAGAATCTGGTCCAGCTGCATATGAGGAAGGAAGGAAGATGGTTTGCGGAGCAGCTGCCCAGCCTCTGTCATGTCTGCCTTCCCTTCTGCCCTCATGTTTCATAGAAAAAGTCTCCCTCTTCCTATCCAGGGCCAAACCTTCTACCTCTGCTTTGCATCTCATATCTTTCCACTTCTTTTAGTTTCTTTCTTGCTAATTTTCCCTTTCCACATCTGTATTTTCAACCTTTTCCTCTCTACTTGGGTTCTTTCCTCAACTTACCCCTTTCACTTGCTAAAGCCACCAACAAATCCCATACTCTCACAACCACTTTGGGAGCCAAGTCTTTATCTTTCTCGAACACTCTGGGAGCTGACACTATGGATCTCTCCCCTCTCTTTTAATTCCTCTTCCTCATCTTTAGTGATAATGGCACCTGCCGGTGTGATACCTTCCTCCTGACCCACACTTTCATGGGTTTTTCTCCCTAGTCTACTTTGAGTCTCTCCTTCTTTCTTTTACTTTTTATGTTTTGCTCCCCAGGTTCTGCCTTTTGCTTCTTTTACCATCCCATGTTGATTTCACCTACAGCCATAGTGTCAACTCTTATTTATACTCCCGTGACTTCCAAATCCATATTTCTAAGTAAGAACTCCCTGCTACACTCCAGCCATTATACCCAGCCACTTACATGTGTTCCATGGAGGACATAAGACATATTTTGATGAAGGATTTAAATATCAAAGGGAAAATATAGGTAGGAAAACCATAAAGTAAGAGATAGCCCACATAATCCACATAGGGATTGCTTTACAAGTTGAGTTATCCCTACATTCACATCGACCAGTTCAAAGAAGCAATATGACAGTTGTCAGATTCACCACATCCATTAGATAAAAGCAAACCACATATCCAAGAGAAACGCATCCTCTCTTCTCTTTAGATCCTAAAAGGATCTTTTCAAAGGAGTCCTGACTATGTAGTATTTTGGCTATTTTGGAGAAAGTCCTTGACACCATCCCTACCTCAGAACCAGCAACGGGCTTCACCTGGATGGGGCCCATAATGTTCTGTACAGCCGAGACATAACACCAAAGCATAATTCAGGAACAGGGGTGACTAAGCGTCCAGAGCAACCCAACGCTAGCATGGCCTGGCTTGATGCAAGTGAAGACCTGGATATCTTAGGGAAGTAGATTTGTTACAAGTTACTCAGGAATATCTTCTTATATATTGTTTCTCACAACCTGTTCTTCATGGGATTAGATAGTAAAGGCTTCTAGGTTTCAGTATCTGGCCACCACCCAGAAGGAAGATAGCAGTACTGACAATCATTGCACAGACATAAAGGTTTTGACAATAGCCAGGATATTGTCCTCTTAAGAAAATTTGGAAATGTAACCAAGATAGTCTCTATTGGGTCTGCTCCTGAATACGCCTTAGGCATTTCAAACTCAACCCATCCAAAACCCATCCATCATCTTTTCCCTGAATTTTCACATACTCCTCCGGTCTCAAGACATGGACCACTTTCAACACATGTATTGACAAGAGATTCATATCCAAAGTGTATAAAGAACTCCTGCAACTCAATAATGGAAAGAAAACTAACCAAATGAAATGGGCAAAGGACTTGGGAAGACATCTCCCTAGGAGAAAATCTAGAAAGGAGTCACCCTGGAGTGGTTCTCCCAGAGTGGGTTCTGACAACAACTCATTCAAGAAAGGCCTCGGAGGTGTAAGACCAGGAATTTGGGCTTTATCCCCAAACCGCTGAATGATTTTAAGCAAGAATCAATATGCTCAGCTTTTAATTTTAGGAAGATCACTCTCAACGTGGTGGTCAAAGATGCTTGGAAAACTGAAACCAATCCATCAGGAATCTCTCCTGCTGGGTTCCCACAGTGATTCAGTGCAAGGGGAGCTCTAAGAGAAGGTGGGATAGAAGTGCAGTGGGTCAAGTAACTCCTGATTTAGGGACTCATTACTGCGAAGAGCCTTGGAGAACATGGTAAAGAATCTGTCCCTGACTGTCCTCCTTTCCCCTTCCAGTCACATCCAATCATTCACCCTGTCTCAGAAGGTCACTCCTAAATGCCCCTCCTATCCTATCCATGCTCTTGGTGATCTCTGCCCAGCTTCCTCTGCCGCCCGCCCAGTCCACTCCTGCCAGGGGGAGGATTCTCTAGTGCAAATCTGGTCCCTTTGCTCCCTTGACTACAACCCCTCACCACTTCTCCACATTAACGTTTCTCCATCAAGTTCAAATTCCTTAGCATGAGTCATATGGCCCTTCCTTTAGGGATTTCATCCTTTCTCCAGTCTCATCTCCCCAACATGTCCCTCCTCTCCAGATTTGAAAAGTTACCTGTCCTTTCTCACAAAGGATGCTTCAGCAATCTGAGCTTTGCCCCAGGTGTTCCATCTTCATAAAATGCCCTCATCTCCCTCCCTTGTTATTCATCTGCTAATTCCACTCATGCTCCAGAGCAGCTCCAAGTCCCCGGACAGTATCGACTGCCCCTGGATGTTCCAGGTAGGAGCACCCCGCTCGCCCTCCAGCTCACACACGCCCACCAACAGCACTTGCCACTCTCCGCGTCACTGCAGGTATGTTTGTCCATCTTCCAGACCAGAGTGGAAGCACGCTGAGATCGGCGCTGTGCCATTTACCTCCCGCTCCTGCTTATCTCAGGAACCCATACACCTAGCAACTGGGTGCTATCCACCCTGTTAATTCCTGGGCATCTTTCAGCTCTAGCTCCAAATCACCTCCTCAGGCAGACTTCCTTGATCCCACCCCATACGGTCATGCTTTTTTGTCACAGACTTTTCTACTTTTCTCTTCCTCTTCCTTACCCACTTGTCATCTCTTCTCATAGCTCTATTATTTCGCTGTGTGATTATTTGATGGTGAATCTCTCCACAGGGCAGAGATCACGTCTGTTGTGTCCCCAGTGTTAGAACAGCATCTGGCCCAGAGTGAATGTCCCATAAATATTTGGTGACTGGACGGATGGATGAGAAAGGGTATGGGACTAGACAGTGGTACCCAGCTGGGATAGAAGAGGTTGAGGGACGTTTGCTCATTCATCCGAGAGGGCATGGGTGGTGGTCATGGACAACTCGACGGAGGGTGACAACATCCAGGAGCAGGAATCCGACCTATGAAAATCATGCCAGGACACTCCCGTCTGGAGAGGAGAGGAGGGGACGGGGGTGGACATGGTGACATAAAGCGCTGCTCTTTGTCCATCCTCTGCCCGTGACCATAACTGAGCACAAGCCGACCAGGGAAAAGAATGTGGCATGCTGAGTTTGCCAGTGGAGATGCCAGGCTGGCTCAGAGGCCAAGGCCATGTGTACTGTTGCCCCTGGGTCCCCAGCGGGGTGTGATTACCACCATTATCCATTCATAACAGTAGTTCTCTTTTAAATACCATATTGCTACAAGCAATGTTTCATAAATGTGTGAAAATGGAATTTAGAAAGTATGCACCAGGTTCTACTTCCCCAGAATACCTCGTCCATGCAAACTGATTTGAAGCTGACGTCTTTACAAATACATGACCCGCTCACAAACCAGCCCCTGAAAATGGAGTCAGCTGCACCTTCTCATTCTTTTCCTCAGAGCGCTCTAAATGCCCTCCCTCCAGCAACTTTTATCTGAGAATCTTTATCTTAAACCACTTTTTATGCAGTCATTAATTTTCACAGCACTCCTGCTAAGAAGATTCTATTACTTCCATTAAACCATAGAGTAAACCGAGAAGCCAAATTAAGTGATTTGCCTGCTCAGGAAATTAGTGGCCTGACTTGGTTCAAACATAGCAGTTCTGATATCCCAAGCCTCGCACCCACCAGCCACCCTGATATTTTCTGGCTCTGGGTCATGGGTAAGAGCCCGGGCTTCCAAGTCAGTAAAAGCCAGGCTCAAATCCTAGCTCGGCAATTTCCCTGACAAGTTATTCAACCTCATTCAGTGCCTGTAAATTGGGGATAACAAGAACACTTGTGTCATAAAGTTGCTGTGAGGATTAAATACGATAATGTACACAGAGTACTTAACACAGGATCTGGAGCAGATGAAGACTGCTGTTATTATGATGATACATACCTGGAAGGGTACGTTCTTCACCCAGCCCCCACTCCTAATGTCTTCCTCATCACATCAGAAAATGAGTAAGCCACACCTACTGCAGTGCTGTATAATACATGCGTTTGCAGACCAAGTCTGCTCCGGGGCTATGAGGATATCTGAGCATTCCTGGAGAACTACCATATCAGTAATTATCCGATTATTCATTCATGCATGCATCCATCCATCTACCCACCCATCTATCCATCCACGCATCTATCCGTCTTTCCCTCTATTCATCCTTCTATCCACCCATCCATCTACCCATCCATCCTTTCATCCACTCATCCATCTACCTACCCACCCATCCATTTATTCATGTTTAGTACATGTAGAAAGCATCTACCTTGTGCAAGCCCTGTGCTAAGTGCTGTGGAATATACGAAGATGATTAAGACGTGGTCTCTGCCCTCAGACCTACAAATCCAGACAGTTACAAGAAACTGTAAAGCAAAATGGAATATAAATGGTGTCATAAGAGAAGTTATTGAAGGTTTATGAAGGACACCAACTGCATAGAAAAAGTAGTGAATTAAGAGCCAGCAGATCTTTTTTAGTCCTGACTTGAATGTTGGGCTCACATCAGCCTAGTCTCCTTCTTGGGTTCAGTTTCCCCATGTAATACAGTAGGGAGGCAGCAGTGGAATATTCCACGGACCCTTTCAGCTCAAACATTTCAATCCCTCTGTGTCTGGGTAAGGCAAGGTAGCATTCAAACTGGGAACTGAGTAATAGGACATTCCAGAAGCAGAGAATGACACAAGCAAGTTCATGAAGATAAAGAGACATGGAATATTCATGGAACGGCAAGTGGTACTTCTGAGTACAGGAAACAGCAGAAGGCGATAATGTCTTGAGAGTTAGATGTGGAATATATTGTGAAGGGTCTTATTTCTGGGCTGAGGAACACACACACACACAGGTGCACACATTTACGTGTGTGTATGTATACACACATGGATGATGAGGTGAGATATGATCAGGCCATACTTTTTAAAAGTAGGCTAGGGAGTAGAAATAGTGAGGTGACACTGGAAACAGGGAGACCAGGAGACTGGATAAAATGTTTTTGTAACACTTTAGGCAAATAATAACCAGGGTTTGAATTAAAGTAGCAGTAGGAATGAAAGTGACAAATCGGAGAATATTTATAGGCACAATCTACAAGACCTAGTAACTCATTAAAAGTGAGGGGAAATAGTTAGAGATGACTCTGAAGCTTTGTGTTGACATTTATTGTGCACCAAGCAAGCACCGTGCCTGATGCCGGCTCAGGCATATTCGGGTGAGCAGGTCAGATGTGGGCTTTGCCTTCACGTGACTCGCTTGCTGTCCAAATACATTCTGAGAAATGCCTCCATTCATATAAGAAATCAAGTTTCTTTCAACTAGCATTTACTGAGTACATACTATGTGCAAAAACTGAGTTAGGTCCTTCCAGGCCCTGAAGGAGAAAATAAAGAAAATGCCCTTACCATGACTGGTGACCCACATGCTCTCTAGAGTAGGCATGCATCAGTAGGAGTAGGACTCCCTGAGGGAAAGAAAGGGCAGGTCAGAGAAATGGAGACAACTAATTACAACTTAGCAAGTGGTAAGGATCCTTCTTACTATGTAAGAAAGAGCTTACTATGTAAGAAAGAGTCCACTTTTCCAGGGTTACCTCCCCGTTTCACCTCCCCACATGGCTGCAAGCAAGGGCAGGATGGGGCAGGAGTCTATCCACCTTGCAGAGCTCGTTTCCATTTTAAGGGATCCTCGAAGAAGCTGAGCTCAGAAAGAGCATCTCCTCTGCATGGCCCGTAAGCCATCTAACTACAGAAGCTGAATGCTTTGGATGACTGCCCTCCTCCCTATTACGTCTGCACAGGATAATATTCCCCCGCCCTCAGCAAGCCAAAGTGAGGGAGCAGCGTGGGTATGTCATAAAGTGCCTGATGAGGGACACGTAGGCGATGCTCCAGGTCTGTGCCACCAGGCCTCGCTGTGATAGGTACTTGATCAAACAGGAAGCAAAAGGGGCACCCCCCTGTCTTTCTCATCCATCTGCCTCATAAACACATACTCGTATTTCAAGTCTTAGCTCCAGTGTGTCTGATCTAGAAGCCTTTCCTCATTATCCTCACCCCTCTCCCAGGTACAGTGGGCCACTCATTCTCCCCTATTCATAATTTTAATGGGACCCATGATTCTTTTTAATCTTACTCCTCCACATATTCTCCACCCCCCTCCTGACAAACTTCAAACAATCTCTCAGTCACGACTATATCTTAGTAGTCTTTGTGCTCTAGCACTTGGCCTTGTACCTGGTATCTAGTCACCCTTAAGCATGCATCACTAAGAAAAGTAGCTAACTTCTATGGAGAACCCACCCTGTGGCAGGCACTCTACCGAGAGCTTTACACACACTGTACCATTACACAACAACCCCTTGAGTTTGGTGTTATTACCCCCACTTTACAGATGGAGAAATTAAGGCTTAGACAAGCTAAGCAACTTGCCCAAAATGAAAGTGTTACTTTCCTTCCTAAGATCTCCATCACCTTAGATAGATGGTAGATAAGATGGTCTGAAGTTGAGAAGACTTCAGATTTTGTTGCAAAACAGGGGGCTGTAAGAACATTAGTCCAAGCTGATCGCTGAAACAGTGAGATATATGTAGATACACACTCTCAGATTCTGGGAGTTCTTGCTTATTGGACCCTAGCAAGGGCTTACTAGTAATTTTAAAAGAGCACCGTAACACACAAGCCACATAGGCTCATTATTAATTCTAGTTCACGGTTAAGGAACATTTCATATAATAGCTTGTAAAGTGTAACCCTCTCCTCTCCCTCCCACACTAACTCTCACTGACTCCCAGTGACCCTTCCCACCACTGTCCCTTTTCAGATGCAGTGGGCAGCAGGCTCCTCTTCCAAACCTAGCTGAGAATTTGTGTAGGTAAGTGCTCCCCAGGAGGAGAGGAAAAGAGCCCATTAGGCACAGAGGAGATTTGCTGGATGGTAATGTAGCTGGTTCTAGCCTTCTGCCTGCCTCCAAAAATAGTCCCTTGCATGGCCACAAACCCAGAGATCCCATGAGAACACCAGGCAGATTGCATTCTTATTGAAAGGGAACAGCCCACCGGGGCCTGAATCCTGCAGAGAGAAACAAAAGAGAAACAGAGAACCAAGCAAGCTCCTGCAGCAAAGGTGTATAGTATCAACTCTTACCCAACAGTGCGGCCAGCCAGGACATTCTGTGCACTCAGGACAGGCTTAAGTAGCCTGAACTAAGAGTCGAAGGGCAGATGATTAAGAACATTTCACACCTGGGTTTGAACTTTACAGATGCTACAGGTCATCCTGCCACACCACTGGTAGGCCCCAAACTAAAGAGTATTTAGTTTTCTTCAACCTGGGCTTCATTTAGGAACGGGGGGGGGGGGGGGGTACTCCTTCTGTCCTTTAGAAGCCCAACGCTGTTTACTCGCATGTGTGTGTCTATGGCTTCTGTTGGTGTTATATGCTCCTAATCAAAGGAAGCTTATGAAAGAGGAACATACATTTAAATAGCAAAGTAGTGTCATCATTTGTAAGTATCCTAGGAAAACTGCACTATAGTTTTTTATTTATTCATCCTTTCAGTCAAACTTTGAGGGAACATCAATTTAGCATTAAACCTCTTTGCAGTAAGCAGACCCACAAAGGCACACATTCCCTCTATCAGTTTCCTACAACTTCTGCTACAGATTGCTACAAATCTAGTAGCTTAAAACAACACAAATGTATTATCTTATAGCTCCAAAGGTCAGAGGTCCACAATGGGTCTCACTAGGCTATAATCAAGGCTGGGGCGGTGGGGCTTGGGCGAGGGGGGGGAGCTGTGTTCCTTCCCCAGGCACTAGGAAAGAATCAGTTTCCTTGCTTTTCCAGCTCCCAGAGGCCACGGACATTCTCTAGCCCACGGCCCCTTCCTCTATGTTCAGAGCCAGCAACACCAGGCTGAATCTTCCTCACGCTGCCATCCCTCTGATTCTCTGCTCTTTTGCCTCCCTCTTCCACTTTTAAAGACTCTTATGATCACATTGGGCCCACTCTGATAATCCAAGACAATCTCTCCATCTCGAGATCCTCAACTCAATCACTTCAGCAAAGTCCCTCTGACCATGCATATGGAATAATATACTATACTACCAATTGCCAAAATATAAGGGCATATATTCACAGAGTTCTGGGGATAGAATGTAGACATCTTGGGGGGGTCATTATCCTGTCCACCATATCCCCAGTCTTAACAACGTTCATTTCTTATATCTGATTGAGACTGACCAACCTTTATTCTAACCTGTCATTTCTCATTCCTGCTCCTTGACTGTACTTTGCACAGGCATAACTTTTTAAAATTGTTCTTAGGCCTCCCCAGGCTTTCTCTTAATCATTAGCCTGAATGTTAGACATGACTGAGGTCAAGGACCTTGAGCTGGGAAGACTCTTCTGGATTATCCGGGTTGCCCAGTATGATCACAGAGTCCTTCAGAGGGGAGATTCTTTCTTGGCTGCAGAGAACCAGAGAGAGATGGCAGTGGAAGAAGGATGTGATGCCCCATTGCTGGTTCTGAAATGGAGTGGTCTGAGTACAGACCAAGAGATGTCTCTAGAGCTGGGAGTACAAGGAAATGGATCCTCCCCCAAAGCTTCTACAAGGAATGCAGTTTGACCAACACCTTGATTTGAGCCCGCTGAGACCAGTCAGACTTCTGGCCTATAGAACTGTAAGGTAATGAATTCATATTGTTTCAAACCACTAAATTGTGTTAATTTGTTACAGCAGCAATAGAAAGTTTATACAATGTGCATTCTTTTCAGTCCATGCTGATGATTTAAGCCCTCAAAATAAATGTGATTCAGAGTCATTAGTAGACGGGCAACACCCTCCTCCAGATCATTAGCCAGAATTCAGTAAGTCCAGGACTAATGGGGACCCCTGGAGGAGTCCATCTGAGAACGCCTTGGGTTGAAGGAGATGTACAATTAATTACCATCTTGCCTTCCCTCGATCTGCTTGTATATCTGAGCCAATCTGTACCTTTCTTGCCAGACATGACACTGCACAGGTTTTATCTTTTAAGGAACATTACCTTTCATCTCCCTTCCTTCACTAATGTTATAGTCAGTGCTCTTCCACCCCTAACTCTCCCCTAACACACGTGCCCCCACGCACACACACACACACACACACACACACACACACTTCTCCCTTTTCTGAAAAAAGCAACCCAGATTTGAAAAGGATTTGTTCCTCCAGTGCTCTGATGTCTATTGCCCCAGGGTTTGTGAATTTCTTTCCTATTCTAAATATTTCATTATAAAGCTTAGGATACTTCAAGGAGCAGTAGACTGCACCAGTCCATTTTCAAACTTTACATGAAGAGAAGATTTAAATTGGATTTTTCTTCTTCTAAGGAATACCAAGAATTTCATGGATTTTTGCCACAGTTCTTTGAAGATGTCAACGTGAATCAGGTGACGAGCAGTGATTCCAAAATACACACTATTCACATCCATTTTGCCTGACTGAAATCACTTCAGACTTTAGATTTTGAGTCCTCAAGATGCTCTTTCGGTCTATTGATTCTTATTTTCTAGATTCTTCTTTTTTTTAAGATTTATTTATTTATTAGAGAGAGAGGGAGAGAGCAAGCACGAGCTGGGGGAGGGGCAGAGGGAGAGAGAGAATCCTGGAGCAGACTCCCCACTGAACTATGGAGCCCAACACGGGGCTCGGTCCCAGGACCCTGAGATCATGACCTGAGCCCAAATTAAGAGTTGGCCGCTTACCTGACTGAGCCACCCAGGCATCCCTTTCTAGATTCACTTATACATACTATGTGTTGGACACCATTCCAGATGCTGGAGGCACAGTGGAGGATCTGAGCTAAAGATGCAGATTTGAGAGTCATTGCCAACTTTAAAGCCATTGGAATTACAGGAGTGTATAGATGGAGAAGAGAAGATGGGTCCAGCTCAGAGCCTCAGAGTACCCCAAAATTTAGAGGTCCGGAAGAAGAGAGGAAGCAGATTTTTATGGTAGGAAGCAAACCAGCAGAGTATGTGGTATCATACAACCAAAGAAGACAGGGTTTCAAGGAAAAAGAGAATGGTTAGGGGTGCCAAATGCTGCCCAAAGGTCAAGTAAGATAAGAACAGATCAGTGATCATTGGTCTTGGCAATATGGAGATGATCTTAAATAATATGAACAACTGGAAGGATTAGAAGCCCAGCTGTAATAGTTTGCAGGAAAGAATGTGAAAAGAAGGAGTGGAGACCATGACATTGAAAATACTCTGAATTAGTTGCCGTCAAGAACAGCAGGTAAATGAAGTTGCGCCTAGAGGTAGATGTGGGATCACAGGAAAGGGGTCTTTCCATAGGTATACCAGTAATCATGGTAACACTACAATGGAGAGAGAGAAATTGGAGTGGCAGCAAATAAAATGGATGATTACAAGAAGGAAAACCAGGAGGAAGGGGTCCAAAGCACCTGCAGGTAGAAAGGGCAGACTTAGGTAAAAGAAGAAATTTTACCCACAGAAACAGAAGGCAGAGCAGTAAGGATGAGTATGAAAGCAGGTATACTGGTAGGTTTGGAAAGTGGGGCAATAAGAATTTCCTCTCTAATTCTACATTCTTAAAGAAGTATGAAACAAGGTCATCATTTGTCCTTTGAATATCTTTATAGTATGAGCTGGTAGAATGACTGCTATGTTCTCCGCTAAGATGAGAGTTGCAATACTGGCCTGAGGATCTGGTGTAGACACAGATTATTTATCAAGTCACTTAGCCCGTTGGCAAATGTGTTTCTTAACTCTCAAACAGGAATGATAACTATTGTATTGATCAGATACTGGAGAATTCACCCTTGAAATTTCGGCTTCTGGAAACTCAACTAACTAGACATCCAGAGATACCTGAAACACTGAATAAATGGGAAAATGTGTTTTGAAACATACAGTAGAGCTGAAAGAAAGTAAGCACAATTCTCAAAGGCAGAAACAGTGAGAAAACACGAATCCAAGATGGGCACCTGCTACTGGAGCCGGCATTGTGTTGTCTGCTGACCACCAGGAACCTAGTGCTTGGGTTTTAAGAGGTTCCATGCCCGCAGGACAGGAAGCAATCCTGGGCGAGAGTATGATGAGACATCAGAGTGAATTCTGGCAAAAACCAAACAAACAAATAAACAGGACCTCAGATAGGAATCACTCTCAATGAGTGAATCTAGAATAGGAAAATCTACTGGAGAGGGAAGTAGATATAAGTCTGTTCTGTCCTTGGCTCTTGATGGAGGGGGGGGAGAAAGTGGGGGAAGAACTCAGAATATTTAACTATAAGCCTGCACTTAAAATGGTTCGAGCCTGGAATTCAGTCTAAAACTGTAAGCTAAAAATTTAGTTAAAGAGGAATACACTTCACCACACACCTCAAAGAATTCTGACAATCATGTTTCAAAAAACAGGTATTTGCAAAAAGAAAGGGAGAGGGGCGCCTGGGTGGTTCAGTGGGTCAAGTGTCTGCCTTCAGCTCAGGTCATGATCCTGGGGTCCTGGGATCCAGCCCCACATCGCGCTCCCTGCTCAGTGGGGAGTCTGCTTCTCCGTCTCCCTCTGCCACTCCCCCTGCTTGTGCTTGCTCTCTCTCTCTCTCTCTGTGTCAAATAAGTAAATAAAATCTTTAAAAAATAAAATAAAGAAAGAAAGGGAGACAACCTACAATGCAAAGGAAAACAAGCCACCTTGTGAAGGGCCAATAGAAAAAACAACTTGCAAGATCAGACAATGTAAGAATACAGATAATAGGATTATCAGATAAGAATATAAAATATGTTTGATATGTTTTAAAAATGAAAGGAAGATGAAAAAGTTCTAAAGATCTGCTGTACAGCATTGTGTTTATAGTTAACAATCCTGTACTGCACATGTAAACATCTGTTAAGAGGGTAGATTTCACATCATGTGTTTTTTAGCACAATAAAGAAAAGGAAAGGTAGTATCAAAAAGTTGGCAGAGAAATAAGAGACTGTCAAATATAATCAGACAGATTTTTTTTAAAGGCCAATTAAAACTTTGAGAAACAAAAGCTGAAGTAACTAGTCAGAACTGAAGAGAAATTTAATGAAAAAGATCAAGCTGAAAAAAATTACCAAAAATGCAGTATAAAATGGCAAAGAGATGAAAAATATGAAAGAGGGATTAAGAGGCAAGGAGGTCAAGGAAAAAGTTCTACTGTATATCTGAAGGGAGACCCAAAGGAGATAATGGAGACTTTTCTAGAGTTGATTAAGGACAATAATCCTCTGATTCCCGAAGCTCAACAAACACCAATATTTCCAAAGAAAGCCCCACCCAGACACCTCAATGTGGGACTGCAGAATTACCAAAGACAGAGAAGCATCCAGAGAAAAAGAGAGACAACCTACAAAGAATATTAGCCCAACAGTTGGCTTGCAAATAGCAACAACTGAGAGAAAATCATGGACAATCTGGCAAAACTACCTTTCAAACATGAGAGTGAAATTAACATAATTTCAAGAAAGAAAAACCCCAGAGAAATCATCACCAACAAACACTCAGTAAAAAACTTTGAAACGATGACGTTCAGAAAGAAGAAAATGATCACAGAGGGAAATAAAATTATTTTTAAGAAGAAATGAGGAGGCAAGGAAATAACAAACATGTGGGTAAATACTTTAAAGTACAGGGGCGCCTGGGTAGCTCAGTCAGTTAAGCATCGGACTCTTGATTTCAGCTCAGGTCATGATCTCAGGGTCATGAGATCAAGCCCCGCATAGGGCTCCACATTGGGTGGGGAGTCTGCTTGAGATTCTCTCTCTCCCTCTGCCCCTCCCCTCCCCACTCTCTTTCACACACTCTCTCTCTCTAAAAATAATAGTAATAACATTTTAAAGTACAGAATATTAACTATCATGTCCGATCTGTCAAGTTAAAAAAGAGAGAAGGAGATAGAAGTAAAATACTAAATAAAAATAGCATAGGAGTCAGAAATAGGTAACTTGGTAAGTTATTTCAATCCTAGGAGCATCAGTTTCTCCCCTCCATACATGTTAAATAGTAGCCATTTTCAAAAGGATTTCTGGAATCTATTTGCTTCTAATTCAGGTCAATTTTTGATATCTTGCTCAAAGCGTTAATGGTTACATTTTCTGTGAACCAAATTTCCTAATGGTGGCACTTTGCTACAGACCCAGAGCATTTAAGTAGCTAAACTAAGTGCAACAGATCCAAAAACTCCCAGATTTTCCTTTTTTTTTTTTCCATTTCTATCTCCATTTAATTTCTAAAAGCAATGAGATAACCACAATGACAGCAATCTAAGTGGCTGTACACTTTGTCTAAAATGCCCTGAAATCATTCTGAGTTATTATGTAAATACCCAAATCTGCTCATTATGTTGTTATGGGGGGAGGCTCAGCAGTCCTCCTGCCGGTGCTATTTCTTAAGATGAGATCATTAGAAAAGGATTAGTGGTGTAATGTCTGAGGGACTTAAACAATAATTTGAGTCTTTCAGATGTGCACAAGGTAATTTTAAATAAATTCCAGGGTTTTTCTGATGACAGCCCTTAGTTCAATCATAACTGCCTTTAAAGAAATGCTAATTGGATGAGGTAATTTCTAATGCAAAACTTGACATGTTGCAGGCCCAGTAAATAGGAGTTACCACCATTCTTAATATAATTTCTGGGTAGAAATAAAAAGAACCCAAAAAGCATGGCTGCCATGATGGACTGCTGGTCTTCAGAAGTCTTAGTTCCCTCGTGGACAGTGATTTATAACTTTCCAAGGCCACAAAACTGGGTGATAGAGAGGTAGTTATCACCATATTTTATTTCTGGGAATGCCTAATCCATCCAGTCCAAAAACATTTAGAAAGCACGAGTATGTGATGGGCATCACCAATGGAAAGGTGGGTAAGACGTGATCCCTTCTCTTGAGGGGCTCACAGTCAGCCACATGATGAGTAAGATTAGCATTAGGACAAATGGTTACTGGGCCCCTACCTTGAGCTTGGCATTGTGCTAGCCCTGGGGACACAGAGATAGGCAAGGTATGTATCCTCAGGATCCCACCGTCTAGTGAAGAATACACATAAACCATAAACCAGGAGATTACAAAGCATCACAGCCATAAAAGAGCCACACTGAGAAGGACCAGAGGTGGACTGACTAGAAGAGCTGGAGGAAATCTGAAAAGGAATTGGCATCAAAAATTCGACTTGAAAGATGGATAAGAAATAAGCAGAGCATCCCAGACAGAGAGGATGGCATGGCAACAACGGAGAGGGGTGAAAGGATGTGCTAGATTTGAGGAGCAAGGGACAGTCCTATGTGGCTTGACTGTCAAGTATGTAGGTGAAAATTGGGAAAAAGCTGAGGTTGGAGAACTAAATGGGGTCAGTTTGGGACAAATCTTGCAAACTTTATCAAGAATTTAAACTTTTTTCTGGAATAACAGCAGGCAACAGGGAATTTGAAGCTGGAGACAGTTGTATCCTTTTTTTTTTTTTTTTTTTCATGACTTCATGAGGTCAGTGTTAAAGTTCCTCCAGATATCAGAGCGACTAGAGGTCAGGGAGAAAGAATAGTGGAGAGTCCAGAGCAACAGTCTAGACAAGGCATGGTAATATGAATCCAAGTCACAGCGGTGGGGAAGTGTGAACGCCGCCGAATATATGAGAAGAAATTTAACGAGAGGCAACTAATTGAATGTGGTAGGAGAAGAAGGAGAGAAATAAAAAATAAATGGAGGGGTAGCTAACTTGAGAAACTGAGTGAGCCACTTATCACTACCTGAGAGAGAGTATAAGATATAGAGCAGGTTTGGGGGAAAAGATGATAAATTCTGTTTAGCAAAATTTAAGTTTGATAGACTTATAATACCTCAACAGGAAGGATGTATCTAGCAGGCAATTCAAACTATGGGGTGATGTTTTGGGGAGATAAAAGCTTGAGAGAGTAATAGTTGAAGTTGTGGCTGTCTTCTGGTGAATTCAAAATTTAAATATATATGTCAGAAGGAGGCCAAAGGGGCCTGAGAATTTGGCTAGAATACCCGAAGCTCGTTGTCAGACGAATCACATTCATGAGAGCCTACGATGCACGGCACTCTACTCCAGCCTCTGTGGTGAATAAAAGTAAACAGGCAAAGGGTCCCACCTTTTCCCAGTCTCTAATCTAAGTAAAAAATGCTCACGATCCATTTCTGCGGCTCTTCTCCTGCTAACTTGATTAAGCTATGACTAGCTACAAACTCACAGTCAGGATTCTTGAACTTTCCTTCACATCCTCTCGCTGACTGGAAGTCTCTGAGGTGAGGTGGAGATAATGCAAAAACACAGAAAAGAAGTTGGAACATGGAGAAGCCACACAGTAACAAAATGAACCCAAGACTGAAAGCCTATGGCTTCTCTTTGTGAGAGCTGCCTTTCTTTTCTCTGTATTCTGTCTTCAAGAGATATAGCCATGAGCTGGAATTTCTACCTCAGCTTGCCTTAGGCACGTGCTGTCGAAGGCTGGGTTAAGGTCACTTTCGCTACCTCGCCAGAATGTGGTTTCCTCCCTGGTGACTGCCATCCACTTCTCCTGTGCCTTTCTCTTTGAAGACAACAGCAGCCTGGGAGACAACATCATTCCAATAGCAATGACCTTGCACTGATCGCTTCGCTTCTGGTTATGTTCCCTGCTTTACATTGCCTCTCTAGGTTATGCCCTTAAGATATTTGAAATTCAAGGACAATGAGACAGGATCCAAGTTCATGCCCCCAAACTACTCACATCTCCCTAGAAAAGACTAGAAATCCTGGCATTCCCCAAACAAGAAGTCTCCTCTCATGGTGAAAAGCTGGGATGACAAAGAAATTTAAATCGACCACGAAATTGTTTGGCGTGTATTAGCACTTTTCAAACTGGAGTATGAGGTACCCAGTGATATCAGCTGTGGGCCAGATAATTCATGAAACCACAGATAAAACTGTTCACTTGGGAACTTCAGTTTCACTTGAAGATGGGAAAGAGGATTTTGTCTTAATATCAAGTAAGCACAAATATATTAAGAAGTAGACTGCCAAGTTTGCATAGGCTTTTTTAAAAGATAAAATATGAGACTTCAAAGAAATTTCAGACCTCCAGACAGACTGCTTCCAGCCCCCTAAATCTGAGAGGCAAAAATTCCCTCTCTTCTGCCATGAGGGCATTTTGGATGCTTGGGGAAAATTCTTGGCTGGAAGAATAAGAAAAGGAAACAAGCTCACAGGGCAGTCTGGTAAGATGAAAAAAGCCTGGAGGATCAAATAGGCAATGTCTAGAATGAGAATATACTAAAGCAGCACAGAGACCAATTAAAAGACAAGCGGATAGACTTAGAACATAGACCAAGGATGCCTGGATCACCCTCTTACTATGTAGCCTTGGGGAGGACATACCATCTCCCTGAGTCCCAGTTTCCTCGTCTGTAAAGTGAAGGAATTGTACTAGATCAAAAGTTATAGCCTCTTTAAAATATTTGAACTGTTTCCAACCTTTAAAACTTCGGAGATTTCAAATAAAATCCTGAATTGTTGTCTTCTCTTAAAAAATGAGAACATTTTACCACAGAGCCTGTCATATTCTCACATGGCAACTATTTGCTGGGGTGAAGTGAGCCTCCTTTAGACAGGACAGGAGTCCCCACATGCCTCAGGTTGTATGTGGGCCCTGGTCATTTCCCCCATGTTGACCCATCTTGCCCAACTATAGACCTAAGGAGTCCAAACCAGTGGCCTCTAGCCCACGGGGCTATTTCAATTTAAATGGAAACTAAAATAATCTTAAAAATTCAGTTCCTCAGTCATTCTAGTCAATTTCAAGATTCAATAGCCACATGTGGCTAGGGGCCACTGAACTGGGCATTGCCACCATCACAGAGAGTTCCATTAGACGGGACTGCACAAACACTTGAGCATGTGACCCCAGGCTAAATGACATTTGGGATCCCTGGTAGCCCTGATTCCAACTTCTTTGTGGGGAAACCCCCCAACAGGGATTGCAGCTACTGTACAAATGTCCCTTTTTAAAAAATCTCTCCTCCTAGATCTGTTGCCACAGAGATGATATCTAAAGATGATATTCTTGAATCAAGAGCACACATGGCTTCCACCATGAGCAAGGAGGGACAGGTGTGTTGATTTGTCTTCAGGGGGCCAGTTTGGTGCAGGCAGCTGGAAGCGGGCAGCCCCTTCTCTCCCAGCAGCCCAAATCAGCCCAGCTGCATCCAAGCGTGAGCAGCCCTTCCCATTCCCATTCCTTTCCTAAGAAAGAGTAATTAAGACAGACATGCAAATGATACCCATTCCAAAGGTGCTCCCTCGCAAAAGAGATTAGGCAAATCTAAAAGCCATTAGGCTATGGACACAGCTTAATGGAATAAGCAACAGAAAGTCAGCCTCCTAGCACAGAGGCCGTAAGGAGAGCGGTAGGTGTAAGCAGCCCGTGAGCGGTACTCCTGTGTAATTACAAATGAGCAGGATTCCCCCATCTTACTCATTCCAGCCAGGCCCGCCGGGAGCACTATCGGGCAACACTTAGTTAGCAGCTAATAAGCCACCGTCTGGGCCAGGCAGCAACCAAGCTGCATTTTTCCTAACACTGTCATTCACACTGGCCTTCCCCCACTGGATCAGCAAACTTGAGATATTCCTGTTCACTTTTATGGGAACTCGAGAATTTGACTTTGAGAAACACCGTACCCAGCCAGCACCTTGAAAGTGGGGATTTGAGAGGTTTGAAGACCCTACCAGAGCAAGGTGGAAGAGCAATGGCTTGCAACCCAGCCAACGGCTCACAAAATAGAAATACCTAACCTGGGCATCACCAAAGCCCAATTAGGTCAGAAATCTGGGAGCAGGGCCCAGGAATTGGTATGTTTTGTAAATATCCCAGAGGATTCCAAGGCATAGCAGCCTTGAGAACCGCAGGCTTTTGTAATCTGGGGGCCCACTCAACCACACTGCCCACATCCTGCTGTTAGACCTTTAGGGAGAACAGGACGCCTCCCTGCCTTGGCCTCTCCATTAATGGATGGTGACAATGCTGACCTGCAGTGGGGTGCTCACAGGACAGCCGATGATGCTGGGTACCAAGGGCCCAGAAGCTTTCCTGCCTCTAGCCCTGGGATCCAAGATAAGTTCTCCCCCATTATTTCCACATTCCCTGGGATCCTGAGCTTGGGAGAGAAAGGGGGAGGTCTAGCTGTGGGAATCAGGTTGTGCCCTGAGTATGTGGGCCAGGAAGAGACAGGAAAGAGGTGATGAGAGGAATCCAAGAAGTTTGGGGAGAGGAAATTAGAAGAATTAGCCATGCAGCTGCTAAGCCATGAGACGGGGAGTGACGAAGAAAGCCAGTTAGCAAAGAGGGACGTGACAGGCACAAGTCCGGCAGCCAGGGAGGGCAACAACCATCCTCCGTCTGTGTGTGGCACCTGGGGGAAGCGCGTGTCCTCACATGTCCAGCGCGAGACCTGATAAGCACAGATGTCAGCCTGAAATATGGGTAGTGGCAGGGCGGGGCTCTGCGAGAAACCTCTGCCGATTTCTAGGTTGTTTTGCAAAACCCAGCAAACAGCATGGGTCCTGCTGCTTGGCTTCATCCCTGCATATCTAAGAAGGAGCGAAATGCGGGACAGCTAGAGTTACGAGCTCGCTCACACATGGGCTGGCTCAGGCGCCCCGGCGGTCCAGCTGTCCTCTCCTGACCCCCGCGTAATGTCTCCCTAATGAATTTTCCCTCTTGGTAGCTCAAGCAGATGGCTCAACAGGAGAGCGAACACAGTCCCAAATCCTAGAGCATGACTCCGTACACACAGGGAAATGTGGGTTTTGTTTTGGTATTTGCTTTTTTTTTTTTTTTTTTGGTAGATGTACAATAAACACAGTCATGTCTTGGGGACTCTCCATGCCTTACCATAAACAGCCAAGCCTTTCCTGGGAGCCAGATCTTGGCAGGAACTTGTGTCTTGGCACTCTTGGTGACATCTGCAATATGCTAACTTTTCTGCCAGTTCTAAGGGCCGTTTAAGAGCTTTACCTGAAGAGAGGGTGCTCGGGAGCTCCTCCCTACCCCAGGGCTTCAGCCCTGGAGGAGGTTTTGTGCCAGCCAGGGCTCTTCAGTTAAAGGTCGGGAGCCCCTCACACTGGTGGCTGTGCCTGCCAGGGGCCTCTTTCAGACTTTTTAATTCCTTTTCCTGGGCAGAGAAAGGGAATAAAATGCCCCACCCCATTGGTACAGTTACTGAGTGGAGGGATTAGCACTCTCAGGAGTGCTTTTCAAAGGAGGAATCAAGAATGCAGAGAAGGAAAAAGTTGAATTCCATGCATAATGTTGTATGAATCCTGAAACATAAATAAAACCCCAGGAGGGGACAAAGCATAGATAGATAGATAGATAGATAGATAGATAGATAGATAGATAGATAGATAGACAGACCCATTACTTACTTATTTACTTATTTACTATGGACAAGGCTCTCAGACTCACAAAAGGCAGGAAGAAACATCGGGGATAATCTATTCCGATGGGCTCTTGAATCTGCAGCACGTTAGAACCCACCTGGGGAGTTTTTCAAAGCGAAGCAGTGTCTTGGGCTCATCCCAGAGGCAGAATCTCTGGGGAGGGGGTTGGGGAACCCCTGTGGCTATTTCTCCCTAGTTTCCCAGCTTTTATGCAGTTCTGGCACTTAGGGACTCCTGCCTGTGTCGGAGCTGAGAGGGAAAGCCCACCCCCCACCCTCTGCCAGGGCCACCCCCTGCCAGGGCATCCCACACTTGACTGTGTACATGAATCACCCGTGGGGAACCCTGATGTAGCACAGGTACTGATTCAAAAGGCCTGGGCCCTGCCGCTCTGAAAGGCTCACAGGAGGCGTGGGCATTGCTGCTGCTCCGTGGGCCACCCTCGGAGGCGCCAGGCCCTACCATCCAGCCCCAGAAATAGATGAGTCACGTGCCTATTAACCTCCGGTCTTTCTAAGATCAAGATTAGAGAGCCAATGTGGTAGAGAGGTTGGATGGGACCGATCCATGGTTTTTATCCTGATTCTGGAACTTACTTCCTGTGTCACTTAACCTCTCTGATCTACCATTTCCTCAGGTGTTAAAACAGAGAGGAAATGAACCCCCCCTTCACAAATGGGGCTGATCAGATGGGAATATGAAATTGTTCTGCAAACTGTAAAGCACTACGGAATGAAGGGGTTTGTTATCAGATTGGCCTTTGAAAGAAATCAACATTAGTCAGTCCTTAAACGTTGGTTGTTTATATGTATACACTTATCTTTATAGTCCTTGATTTATCCCAATAGGAGTGTGAATGTGGGCACACATGCAATAGATGATTTTCATTTCCTAAAACGTTGCAACTTTCTATATACATGCATGTGTTCGTGTGTGTGTATAGGGTGTGTGTGCGTGTGTGTGTGTGTGTGTGTGTGTGTTTTCTTGTCTCATGGCCTGGAGCGGGAAAGAGTAGCAAGGAAGTTCTCTTTAACCAGGAGGATTCAAAAATGCAGAGCAAATGTTCAGAATCAGCAGCCAAATTGGTAGCTTTTCTTGTTCCTTGCCCCTGCATTAACACATCCGGAGCCAAAACAAAATGGAACCATGACCTGGCCAGCTCAATCTCAATATTCTGCATGGCTACGCATCCCTGCTGGGGTGAGTATTGCCAAGTCGTGTCTGGAGTCTGGCCTAGCCAGATAGATCTTTTCTTAGGACCCTAACCTTTTTTGAGGTTTGGGGTCCCACCTCCCAAGCCCCTCCCCTCCTGCTCCCCCTCCCCCCTGTTTACACGGACATGTCTGGCCAGCACCGGTCATGCTATGCATGTATGTTCATTCCCCAAAGAAATGAAACCCTTGGCAAATTCTTACTCCGCATTCTGGAAGCCACTGCCGAGGTTGCGCAAACACTCTTGGCACATGCTTAGTGGACCAAGCAGTTCTCTGGGTTGAATCTCAGAAACAAAATGTACTTGTCCTACTTCCGAGATCGTGTCTGAGGACTTGGCTCCCTCAGCCAAGGGACTGCCTCCTCGCTGATGTCATCCTGCCACGGAAGGCAAACATCTTTGGGTTCAGCAGTTCAGGACCAGAAGTGAGAAAAGGTGGGGATGGAAGGGAAGTGGCCCAGGCTTGGCTCTGCCAGGACAACTTACAAATACACTGATGCTTACAACTGAAGAATCTTAAAATAGGAACATATTGGCACCATTTGTGAGGAGGAGCCACCCAACTGGAAAACCCTTGGGTGAGGGTGACTGGTGGCAATGAGCCTGATAAGTGGGGTTTGACAGACTACCAGGTGCTGCCCCAAAGCCCAGTCCAAGAAGTCCGGAAGGTATTCGACACCCAAACCATAGGGATGAAATAATTTCCACATAGAGCTCATGCCTTGCTTTCATGTCACTCTTTGTAATATCTCAGACATCCAGTGACTACGTTTTCCCAGCCAAATCGAGGCGGATCCTGCTGGACCCAAGCACATTTCTCAACCCCAGGTTATCTGTCAGCACACAAAGTACCCAACTAGGCTCCTTGGAGGGCCATTCTGGAGAAGCAGCTTCTTTTATTTAAAAAAAGGGGGAGTCATCTATCCCACATTCATATTCTTCACTTATAAAATCCAAAATTTTTATTTTATTACCTTCTTAACGTCTCATGTGTCAGATCACAGAGCCTCACCTAGGATTTGTGGCCAGAACAAAAGTCACTGTGAAATGTGAGTCCTGATGGTGACAAGAGTCTGATGCCCATGTCATGCGGAGATTTGCATCACCAAGTCTTAGAAGACAGTGACAGATCTGGGCCTTCTTTTACTTCCTTCAAAGAATGATCAACCAGAGGCTCATGCCTTGCTGTCCACTGGAAGTCCTTCAAAGCTTTTTAGAAGTTCTAATACCTGAGTTCTTAGCCAAACTAAGTGAATTGGAATCTCTGAGAGGGACCCATCATCGCAATTTGTTAAAGGCTCCTCTGTTGATTCTAACGGACAGCCGTGCCTGAGAAAACTCCAGCTATTATGAAGTCTCTTTTTCTTCTAGGTGAGAATACTTTAGCTCAGAGAATTCAAGTGCTTTGCCTAGGGTCACACAGATAATTAAGGGCAGAGCTATGAGCAGAGACCAATTAAACCAATTAATTGCTAGGCCAGGTCCCTGTTTTAGCCCCAGGTGAGCATACGGTCCATGATTCTATAGTAGGTTCAGAGTGAGGCTCCAAGAACCAGACTCCCCGGGTCTGCTTGTTGGAAAAACTCCTTAACTGATTAATCCGAATTCCAGTTCTGCCACCCTTGGGACCTTGGGACCTTGGCAAAACACCCAGCCTTGCAAAATCTCACACCCCTGGACTACAAAGTCGGGGTGGATGTGTCTGGGATGGAGAGGGGTAATACAAATAACACCTTGCTCCTGGAATTATAGGAGTTTCATGAAATAACTACAAAATGCTTGGCACAGTGCTTGGCATAGTGTTCCATCAGGTGGACTGGTATTATTATCAACATCACACAGATGTACTAGTACCAGTCCTCAGACTCTTTGGTATTAATATCTGAAGTCAGCAGCATGTCATGTGCAGGGGATAGAGGTGGAAATTGACCTCGAGGATGCGCAGCTGTAAACATGCAGGGACCAGGACAACGAGGTCCAAGGAAACATGGCCTTTCTTGACTTCCAAGATGATTTACTGGTTCAAATTCCAACCACATGACTTGGAATGAGGTTCTCAGTTCTTCTTCCCCTTAGGGCTCTTTAAATACATGCAGTCTCTTTGTTCTCAAATTCAGCAACATAGGAGTAGAGACTAGAACCTTTGACTCATCATTGTTCCAAACAATACTGAACAGCTCAGGGGGGTGGGTTTCCCGTTCCAAGGACCCAAGTCAGTCCTCACGCAGCAGCACAAGAAAAAAGAATGGGGACTGGAAAATCCATCCTCTTCCCTTCCTCAAACTTCCTCCTGCTTTGAGGATTCCTATTATTGACACCATCGTTTCTCAGTCACCTTGATTCAAAACTTCATTTGTTCATGATTCCCTTTTGTTCTTCAATCTTTACTGTAAAAGAAAGAAAGATCTCTCTTCTCTGTATCCATCCTCTTCCCCATTCAAGCCCTCATTCTCTTTCACTTGAGTTATTCTCCAGAACTCTTTGCTGCTGGGAGTGTGACCTGCAGACCAGCAGCTTTGGCATCACCTGAGAGCTTGTTACAAATGCAGAATCTCAGGGCTTACCCTAGACCTACCAAACCAAATCTGCATTTTGACAAGATCCCCAGGTGATTCGTGTGCATGTGGAAGTTGGGATGCACTGGGCTGACACATTTTCCTTCCCGGGCTCTGCCCATTTTCCACGTCTAATGTGGGACTGCAGGGTTACCTTACTACAGTGCTGCTTCATGTCACTCTCAAGCTCAAAACCTTCGGGTTTCCCTCCCGGCTGCCAAAACAAGCTGTGTTAGTACTTCATGTGCACACAGAGCTCTCCAATTACAAAGCATTTCCACTTAGCATTTTATCTATGGTCACATCTAATGCATCAGCAATTTCATGGTAATACTCCAAATAACCCAAATCCAACCATGTATTTCTGTCTCCCAACAACCACCCTCTCTAAACCACCACCATTGTTTGCCTAAATTACCACAATGGCCTCCTGTCTGGTCTCTACACTTCCGTTCATGTCCTGCTACAATTCTCTTCTCATAGAATAGATTGTGCCCTCCTGCCCCAACCCGATTTTCCATTGCCCTTGGAATCAAAAACAAACTCATTCCCCAAGACCATGTGGCCCTACGTGATCTGTCCCAAGCATCTTAAGCAACTTGTCTCCTCCATCTCCCCCTGCCATCCAACCACACTGGTTGTCCTCTGATCCTTATCTGTGGTCTTGCTGTTACCTCTACCTGGAACTCTAGTCCCTTGGATCTTCACATTTCTGGCTTATTTCCGTCAGTTGTCCACTCTCCCACGAAGCCTTCTCCAACTGCCATATTTAAATTACCAAAAACTCAGCTCTTCTACCCTGTCTCATTATTCTCTCCCCAGTTGTCTGTTCTCCTTCCTTCACAGCAATTACCTCTCTCTGAAATTATTTTATTTCCTTTTGGCTAGTCTATGCATATATTATCTGGATCTCTGCACCAACATGTCAACTCTTTGAGAACAGAGCCCTACATGCCTGATTCCCTCAGTATCCTACAGACCTAGGCCCTGGGTAAATGTTTCTTGTAAGAATTTATTGCCCAAACACCATTTCCTTTATTTTGAGCCTCACTATAATCTTATGACCACTAGTTCACACATTAATCCACCATTCTATTAGGGATCCTCCAATTGCTTAATGATTTGCCAAAAGTCAGTTAGCTAGTACCTTACAATATCATAATCCAACCCAGATCTTCTTGCTCCAAGTTCTATGATTTCCTCAATATACCACTCTCTTTCATATCAATTATTAAGCCCAATATTCAAGGGCATCCATAATGTATACCTAATTTATATTTTAGGTATATAAACTTATTTTATATTTACATAATAAATATATTTATATTTAAACACTTCCCAATTATAGTCTCCTACATTACAGCAAAGCTATATGTTCACTTTTCCCTGAACACACCCCACACTCTCCTGACTTTGGCATGCTGTACCGGTTACCTGGAATGCTTTCCTTTCTCCTACTCTCTCAGCCCATCCATGCTGATTGGAATCCCACCTCTCTTTAAAGTTCCATAGAATACAGTACCCGCTCCATGAAGAGTATATAACCTGATGCATTTTTTCTCCCTTGTGGATTCTGACAGACCCTACCCCCTCCTTTTTTTTTTACCTTCCCTATGATACATCATCACAATCTACTTTGTGGTCCCACATTTATCATTTTCCATCTGCCTCCTAAATAGCATATGCTCCCCAGAAGTTTCCATATCTATCTCAACTCCTCATGATACCCTTTATACATGCCATACACGTGTACTGTACTGAATTCACCTGCTTTAAAGATCTTTTATCTTAAAAATGTTATGAAAAAGATTTACAATGTCTGATGGGTGACACAAATGTACTATATAAGTCTATGAAGGAATCGAAGAGACTCGGGAAAGGAAAAATGACTATCATATACTTCTATAAACAAGAACTTGTTTTTAGGTTTCAGAAGAGGAACAAAGGACATCGCTACTTGTACATTGCTCCCCTCTCTGAGAAGACAGAAAATATGATGGAGAAAGAAAAAAAGAGAGAAAGAACAATTGACCTTACTTTATCCCCACTGAGTGCTGACAAGTAGAGTATAGAGCGTGGGAATTTACTCAACTCTACATATACTGGAGGCTTGATCCATTAGCAACCCAAAGGCAGGATGTTGGTGGCTGCCAAGCCCTGGTCACAAGAGACAGGGCAATTCAGGAACCATGGCAAGGATCCAAAAGAAGGCTGTGCAGAGTGTCCTGGTGTCAGCAGCATTTCTGGACTATGGTTTAGTTTAGGTCTCAAATGGTTTCTAGAGCTTTCTCAGAGGGCCAATGGTCTACCTTGGTCAAGAGCTTTCTCTTTCTCTTTCTACCCATTCCCACCCTTCTTCTGTCTAAGGCCTTCTCAGGTTTTCAAGAACATGGTGAAACAATCAGAAAGGTAGGTTTACTGTGAAACTAATGCAAGTTAAGATTTGGGGAGCTTCATGTGCATAAGCTGAGAATTGCTGGGATTTTAGAGAATTCTAAATGCATAAGGAAAGCCAGTTTAGAACAGGGAAGCATTCTAAGAAAGCACTGTGGCAAACTGGCTAAAAAGAGCTTGGAAAAAGGGAAATGAACCTCTAAACTTCCAGTAGTTTGTTACAATTTCTTTACCCTTTCCAAATAAATATTTACATTCATGCCTAACTTGTCATTTTGTGCTTTTTTCATTAAAGAGGAGCCCCACACACAAAGTCTGTTAGGTTCTGGCACCATAAACTTGAACCTGCCCCTAAAATAGTATCAACCAGAAACAAGAATGAATGACTTCACTCATTCAACAATGTTTACTAAATACCACCCTCTGCTCACAAAACACAGTGAATGTTGGTGTTTCTTGCAAGAATGCCAGGCACTGGGACTACAAGGGCAAACAATAGATGTGGTCCTTGCATTTTGAGACATTATAGGACTGTCAAAACATTTGAGTGCTCAGGGTAGATTCACATTCCCTCGAAGCACCATACTGAGGGTAAATTCCCAGCTCAGCTCCAGAAAGAGTCAGTTGAACCCATCCTGTTCTAACCCTGTTCACTTTGTCATAGAAGATGCAGGTGTTGATCATCGCATTGATCCTCAACTAAGTCAAAACTCAAATAAAGTCACTGCCCTTCCCAAACCCAAACCAATGTCTATGCTCACTCACCTCACCAATCCTACCAAAAATCAGGCAGACTGGATCAGGGAGTTGGAAAGGCCTGGCAGGCATCCAAGCCACTGGCCGCCCTGTGAGACCCACCCATCAGTCAGTTGGAAGAAGTGCCAGTTCTTAGCTACAGTAGCTCATCTACCTCCTTAAAAAAAAAAAATAAATAAAGCATCTATTCTTGAGCTTCATCATAAAATTCAGTGGTTTGTAGAATAAGGACTTAATGGGTTGAGAAGGACAAAATATTATTTCAAAATCACAAAAGGAATGAGGTTCAGGCAGTCAGGGTATTGATTGATTGATTGATTCATTCATTCATTCATTGATTCACTGATTCATTCATTCATTCAGCAAAGATTTATTGAGGACCTACTATTGGCTAGAGGATACATCCATGAACAAAACAGAATTGCTGTCCTCTTGGAGCTGACACTCCAGCAGAAGGAAATAAACAAATAAGATCATTGACATGAGAGAGAGAGAGAAAACATACAGGATGAGGACTATCTGGAGTACTGGGGTGAGGACAGGGACGCGTTCCCCAAGTATAGGCACTTTGCTGGCTGTGCCCAGACTTACATGGGAAGGGCCACAGCAAGGTCTGGGACTGTGCTTCCAAACAGCAGCAGATATATCCCCAACAGAAAAGGACTGCTTAATGCACACCACACGTTGACACTGTGGCTTGTTCGACTACACAATAAATAAATATTTTTCGAAATGCAATTTTTCCAGCCAGAGAAAAGATTTCATTGAACATCATTTAAAATAGATTTTCATTTCATGTCATTTAACTGACTTTAAAAGCACTGGCCATAAATTCCATTTAATAGGCGGTTCCATTGGGGAGGACTGGTGGGGCAACTGTCAATTAGGTGTTTCATAAAAGGATGCAAATGTCTCATAAAAATGATGGAAGATTGTATTATTGCATTAACCATGTCATTCTTGCCACGCTGTTACACACCATAGAATAATAACCAACACATTTAAAAGGTGGAAATCATTCTGAATGTGCATTTAAACTGTGTGTAAATGCAAACTGTCTTGAATCAGTTCTTAACACCTTTGTCAGCCACTTTCAAATCCTCAAGGGCTAAGGAAAATAATTAATAGGTGAGATATCCGATAGAATATGTTATGGGATCCACCAAGATATTTTCCAATATGTGGTGTTTTACAGTTATGCCTTTGAGAGCTGGGTTGTCAAATCTATAAAAATACAAAACTGATTTATTCCATCCATAAAAATGTCTAATGGTGCCATGCTTCAACCTCCAATTTTTTTTCCCCCAGCGTCTAAGGTAAAGGATTTCAAAATGTCAGCAGAATACCCTGACAGGAGAGAGAGCAGAATACGAAGCAGATGTGGGAGAGTAGGAAGCAGACGGAGTACAGACTTGTCACTGTGGAGGGTGTCAGTCCCAAATGAAAAAGGGAAAACAGGAAAGGATGTACCCAATAATTCACTCAATATAATAAACAGCCAGAGAGTCAGAGGCAAATACTGACAGCCTCCAATTTTAATGTATCTTTATGAGTCAGTAATGAGGGAATCAGTTGATAAATACAACTTCACATGTGCCCCCAACACTTGGTAGGCTGGGGCTCCTGGCTGAGATAAAGTTGCAGAAGCTATGCCCAATTCAAAAGAAATAGTCTTGTTGGAAGGGGATGTAGAGTCTCAATACATATCAAGAAGAAATACACCTCTATGGATATTCTCACACCTGAGGTGGAGGCACGCAGGAATACATGCTAAAGAAAACAAAGGAGAAAACAAATAATGCAATATATGTTAAGAAAGAAAAAAAGAAGAAGAAGAATGTAGCAGGAGGGGAAGAATGAAGGGGGGGAAATCGGAGGGGGAGAAGAACCATGAGAGACGATGGACTCTGAAAAACAAACTGAGGGTTCTAGAGGGGAGGGGGTTGGGAGGATGGGTTAGCCTGGTGATGGGTATTGAGGAGGGCACGTTCTGCATGGAGCACTGGGTGTTATGCACAAACAATGAATCATGGAACACTATATCTAAAACTAATGATGTAATGTACGGGGATTAACATAACAATAAAAAAAATTTAAAAAAAAAGAAAACAAAGGAGAGGGATAGGGCAGTGACAAAAATGGACAAAAGTTCTGCTTTATAGGTGGAGACAGATAATGAACAAATAAGCAAAACACAGTACAAAGAAAACAAGTATTATGAAGAAAAATAAAGTAGGGAATGGGAATAGGAGTCCCAGGAGGGAGTCACTGGTGTAGGCTGCATTGTCAGAAGCCTCACTGAGAAGGCAGCATCAGAGATCTGAAGGCTTCGGGGCAGTGAGTGTCAGCGATATCCGAGGAACGAGCTGAAGGAACAGCAGATGCAAAAGTGTGAGGTGAGGGCATGTCTGGTACATTTGAGACACAGCAAAGGAGCTGGTATGTCTGGAGCAGAATGGAAGCAGGTGAGGTGGCAGGAGGAGAGGTCAGAAAGGTAAAGTGGGACAGTTCAGAAGGGCCTCACAGGTGGCCAGCAGGACTCTGGCCACTGGAGGGTGCTGAGCAGTGGAATGGCCACCATGCTGAGAATGGACTGCTACAGAGGTCAAGGGAGGAAGCAAGGTGACCAGTTAGGAGGTTAATGCACTAAATCCAACTAAGAACGTGATATCTATGACCAAGGTGGTAGGGTGGAGGTGATGAGAAGAGGCCAGATTCTGAATATGTCTTTAAGGTAGAGTCAGTAGGTTTTACTGATGGATTGGCAATGGAGGTTGGGAGAGAGAAAAAAGAGTATCTCCAAAGTTGTTGGCCTGAGCACTGGAAAGCATGGAATTGCTTGTATTGGGGTGAGGAAGACCTCAGGCATAGCAGATTTTGAAACAGAACTAGCAGGAGTCTGGTCTTGATAATGTTAATTATGACATGCTTAATATATACCTTAATGGTGATTTCATCTAGGTGGTTAGATGCGCAATTCGGGAGCTCAGAGAAAAGGCCAGCTGGAGATGCAAATTTAGGAGTCGCGAACACATAGATGGTTGTTACAGCCATGAGACTGGATGAGAAAACCTAGGTAATAATAAAGAAGAGAAGAGGTTCAAGGTTTCAGCCATACGTGCCTCAATATTTCACAGTCAGGGATAAGGATAAACAAACAAAAGAAACTCTGAGGGAGTGAGCAATGAATTAGGAGAAAAATAAGAAAAATGTGGTATCCTACAAGGCTAGTAAAGAAAGTGCATCAAATTGAAAACTGTTGAATCCAAGACACTGTTGAAGTCATGGAGATAGAAGAAGTAAGATACAGCTAGTGGGAAGGTTTTAATAATGGGACTCCTAAAACTGGGGAGATGGAGAGTGTAGCAGGCAGAATTCTAAGGAGAGAATACATATGGAAATGGATGGTGTTGAGCCTGTTTATGGCCTTGTACCCACTGAAGGTCTTTGTACACCCCAAAGGGTCTTGACCCCAGACCAATGTCCACTAACTGACATGATGAAAACTTTCTCCTCTTTCCATAAACTCCCAACAACTCCCCTCACATACCCCTGATTCCTCTTTCACAAGAAAACTGAAGCAGTAAGAAGCTTTCCATGCATACACACACCACTACATCTCCCCCACAGTCTGTGTTCTGCCCATGCACTCTGCCTCCCCTTGTTACGGTGCATGTCCTCACTCCTATTTGAATACTCTCAAATGATTCTGTGAAGAAAGAAAACTATATGGAGAGAAAGGGGGAAGCAAATATGGTAAAATGTTAACAATCATTGACTCTAGGTGAAGAGTATAAGGGTATTCATTGTGCCATCCTTGCAACTTTGTAAATTTAAATTTCTTCAAAACAAAATTTTGGGGGAAATACAGACCAGCCATATGCTATGATGTATTTTTTAAATTTTATTCTTTCATGCTTTGTGATTATTTACCAAAATATGCACGATATTATGATTGTAATGATAGCTTAAATCAGAAAAAATTGAACATTAAGAGCCTTACAGTAAGGACACTTAAACTATCTTTAATTTAACTACATATGTGCCTTTTTTTTAGTAAGGTGATGATAGGATAAATAATAAAATACTTTAAATTATAAAATATATTATAAAAGTCTATGTTATAAGTGGAGTAAACACTGAGTTCAAGGAGAAAGTAGAGGGGCGCCTGGGTGGCTCAGTCCTTAAGTGTCTGCCTTCGGCTCAGGTCATGATCCCAGGGTGCTGGGATCGAGCCTGGCATTGGGCTCCCAGGTCTGTGGGAAGCCTGCTTCTCCCTCTCCCACTCCCCCTGCTTGTGTTCCCTCTCTCACTGTGTCTCTCTTAGTCAAAACATAAATAAAATCTTTAAAAAAAAAAAAGGAGAAAGTAGAATGATGCAAATTTTCTAACTGATAAAGAATTTGTTTATGCATTTTCAAATTGATAATGATAGATATCAAATCACTATGATATTAATATTCTCCCTTCTGAGTAATTTAAAAGAGTTTTGAAACTTTTTGAAAAATACAGGTATTTACAATACACTGTGATTAAGACCTCCAACTATTTAAATTTCTTACGAAAATTGAAATACCATTTAAAATATGAAAGGGGAGGGCGCCTGGGTGGCTTAGTTGGTTAAGCGACTGCCTTCGGCTCAGGTCATGATCCTGGAGTCCCAGGATCGAGTCCCACATCGGGCTCCCTGCTCGGCAGGGAGTCTGCTTCTCCCTCTGACCCTTTCATGCTCTCTCTGTCTCATTCTCTCTCTCAAATAAATAAATAAAATCTTTTAAAAAAATAAAATAAAATATGAAAGGGGATACATAATTTTGAAAATTATCTTAGGGGATTTGCAAGCAGAAAAGGTTTGAGTACCTTTGCTATAAGTTTAAAAGTTTGGGTATTTGAAAGCAGGGAAATGTCTTATGAGTGCTACGCAGCTTGAAGAGCCTACTGAAATTAGTGCTCACAGATTGAAAGGAAGACCAGTCAGCATAGCAGTGTGCTTTTCTCTAGCCACTTTTATCTATGTGAATGCAGGTATGGGGAAAAGGAGAGTAAGATTTAACCAGTACTGGGATTTTGCCAGATAAATAAAACAGAGGGAGAGAGGGAAAAGAGAGTTAATGGTATATTTCAGTGAGTGATTACAGTGATTGACCATAAGCAGAGAAAGGAGGGAAGTTAAGAAATGATAGGAATGTGGGACACGAAAATGTGATAAGATCAGTAGACTAGTTTCTGGTGAGTTCGAAATATTACTAAAGTCATGGAAATAGAAAGAGTGAGCTGCAGATAGTAGGCAGTAGTTTAAGAATGGGACTCTTGAAGTTGAAAATATTCAAGATGTGGTAGGCAGAATTCTAAAATGACCCCGTGATGACTCATGCCCTTGGATGATCTCCTCCCTGTGAACATAGGAGGGACCTATGACGATAGGGATATCACTCAGGTGATTAGGTTATGCTATATGGGACAGTTGATCTTGAGAAAGGAAGGTTAGGCCGGGCGCGGTGGCGCGCGCCTGTAGTCCCAGCTACTCAGGAGGCTGAGGCAGGAGGATCGCTTGAGCCCAGGAGTTCTGGGCTGTAGTGCGCTATGCCGATCGGGTGTCCGCACTAAGTTCGGCATCAATATGGTGACCTCCCGGGAGTGGGGGACCACCAGGTTGCCTAAGGAGGGGTGAACCGGCCCAGGTCGGAAACGGAGAAAGGAAGGTTAGGTCAGTGGATCTGACCTAATCAGGCGAGTTCTTAAATGGGACAAGTTTCTACCTGATGAAAGGGACTGGAAGCATGAGAAGGAGTCTATGCAAGAAAGATTCCCCACTGCTGGCTATGAAGATTTAGGGGGCCATGTGTCAAAGAATTGGAGTGGCCTCTAGGAGCTGACAGTAACCCCGGCTGACAGCCAGCAAGAAAATGGGGACCTCAGCCCTACAACCATGTGGGCTCCAAGTGAGAACACAGCCTGGTCAACACTTCTGACCTACAGAACTCTGAGCTAATAAATAGGTGTTGTTTTAAGCCACTCAGTTTGTGGTCATTTGTTATACTGCAATAGAAAAGTAAGATAGGGGGGTATTGGCAATGTCAATTTCTAGGATATGACTAAAGCAATGAGAGGCTTAGGTTCAGTGGAGGACAATACACTGGAGAAACTAAGATGCTAGAGCACTGGGAGTATCCTCTTCTATTTGAAGTCCTCTACAATTATGAAAGAATTAATGTAGAGAAAAGATCAGTGAACGAGGAGCTAAAATCTTTAAAGAATGAGAGGGAGTGACCCGAGGGAATGGGGTCTTTGGATGACTGCAACTAGGAGGGATGGGCATGGAATATACTGATGCCGTAAGATACAGAGCTGTGGGTGAGAAAGCAGGGAGGAAAGATGGGAACAGTCTAGAACAGCAACATGGAGCAAGAAGGATGCCACCCCACCTCCAGGTCCAGTGGTGGGAGGGCTGTGAGAAAGACCACCCTTGGAGAGAGGGGCAGGAAAACTACTGACTTCAGCAAAGTCAAGTCTCAGGTATTGCAAGAAGGTGAGGGAATTGGAAGAAGTGGTGGAAATATGGAAGGTCTTTCTAATAACTGACCCAGAGGTTCACAGGGCACAGTGGAAGATGGCAGATGCTGTGGAAGACTAGGAAATGGGATCAGAAAAAGGGATGAGAAATTCCTAGGGGACAAAAATGAAGCAATAAAAAACAACCTGGGAGCTCTTCCTTTCTGGTGGAATACAAGGGCTCTCTGTTGCTGCTGATGAAAGTGTGAAAGCTAGCGGGGAGGCAGAGTACCCAGAGCACCCAAAGTACTGGAGATCCCTCTCCATTCTGGGAATGGAGGTGGGTGTGAGGTCACACAGAATGCATACCATGGGATGTGCACACTCATGAAAGGCAGGTGGCAAATTTGGTTATGAGCTTTCTGCAGTCCAAGC
The DNA here is from genome assembly GCF_004348235.1 of Phoca vitulina. Lineage (NCBI taxonomy): Eukaryota > Metazoa > Chordata > Mammalia > Carnivora > Phocidae > Phoca > Phoca vitulina. The sequence continues at coordinate 61,961,515 of NW_022589708.1, read as the reverse complement.
AAAGAAAAAAAATGTAACTTTTAAATGATGCACAGAGACCACAAGATAATAACAGAGAAACCCAAGTATAATACTTCATCCTAAGAACTAAGAGAAAGTTCTCCCCAGATCTTCTATGGAGGACAAGGGGTGATGGAGTAAACACTGTCTCAGCAACATTATAGCAGTATATATAGCAATGAATTCTACATGAGTGTTTTTAAAAATCTTCAATGTAAAGTGATGGTGTAATCTTCAGCAACACAGCTCTTTAAGTTTTTAACTTAAACCAAGGAGAGATTTGAGTGTATCAGATAGACTGGGTTGCACATCATCTAGGCAATCCTTTAAAAATACTGTCTCTCTCATTTGCATTTCCCGTAAGTATTGAGCAGCAGTAAGTTTGAGGTTATATTTAACAACAAATCTCTGTAATAGAGCTCTTCTATGTTGAAAGTAAGGAGCACAACCACTGTCTTGACAGATGACCTCTTACAAAAGTTTCAGAGCCTACCAAAGACGTGCACCTAATTACCAAATGCAGGTAGATAAGAAAGACTCTAATTTACTTTAGTGTAGATCTGTACTTACCTACAAATATATGGATAATTGAAGCAATACAGCATAAAACATAGATATAATAATTTTAACTTAAATAAATGTTTTAAGTACATGTTACAAAATATCCACTTTGGCCATAAAATAATAATAAATGCCCATTTAACTTTGAGTGATATAACTTCCTAGTAAAACTTACATAAAAAATGACCTACAAAATGTTATGTCAAGGTAGCTGAATATGTCGTTTTGTTGTATAGTTTTGTTATTCAACAGGAACCACTGAAAAATATCTATACAAAAATACAATTAGTTTTAAAATAGTCAATAGACTATCATTCTTTGGGGAAATCATTCTTTGAGGAAATAATTAGATGGCAGGGCCTTTTGCTGCTATGTCTACTCTAACTTATTAAAATAAAGATTGTGAGGGGCGCCTGGGTGGCTTAGTGGGTTAAGCTCCAACTCTTGGTTTTGGCTCAGTTATGATCTCATGGGTCATAAGATCAAGCCCCGAGTTGGGTTCCCCATTCAGTGGGGAGTCTCCTTGAAGATTCTCTCCCTCTGCCCCTCCCCCATACACTCACATGTTCTCTCTCTCTCTCTTTCTCTCAAATAAATAAATAAATCTTTATAAAATAAAATAAAGATTGTGGGATTGTGTTACAGGAAACTTTGCCATTCCTGAAATTCATCACAAAAGGGCCCCAGGAAAAAATGGGTAGTGGTCAAGATATTCTAAGGGTTTTGGCATCTGCTAGAAGGGGCATTCTGCTAAAAACAGATCATGGGACAAGTTCCAACTTGCCTGGAAGAAAATTTCAACTCTGACCCAATAAAGGAAGCAACAAAAGGTAGATTCTTCTAATGTAATTGAAACGAACTAAGAGGTTTTAGTTGGTGAATTGAAAGTGCTGGACATCTTGAGAAGAAGCAAATATATCATCTTAGAATTTCTAATAACCATGAAGGGAAGTCTGGTCATAGGCTGGCATGGGCTTTAAACCTGCAACCCTCTGTAGGAAGGTCTGACACGGTTTCACAGCTCAGGAGTCTACAGTCAATTGAGAAAGGAAGGCAGGCAAATCAGGCGAATGGTAATAGTTCGTATGTACCTATGTTCATGTGCTTTATGCACATGATTTTATTTCATGTTCACAACATGCCTACCGGGGGCTCATCAGCACCCTCATTTTCAGAGAAGGGTAGAGAAGCCCCGCAACCTGTTAAAAGTTACAGAGCTAACAAAGGTCAGTGCCAGGATCAAGACCTTGGTCAGTCTGACTCCAACACTGACCCTCTTTCTAGCACTTTCTCAGAAAGGCCATCATGTCTATGCGATGGAAAGGCGCCCAGTAACGAAGGTACGATGGCAATAGCTTAAGAAATGAGCAGGAGCTGTCCAAAAAGCTGACAATGTTTAAGAACTGCTCAAAAGAATGGAAAGAGAGCAGATAATCAAGGGGTAAAGCAAGCTCCCCATTGCTGAAGCTAGCTCAACATGCCTGTGATAAATGGGGGCAACCTCTCAGGCCCTCAATCAGACAGAACACGGCAAGAGGAAATAAGTCGACTTCTCAAGTCCAGGGATATGAGTGAGGGAATGACACAGAGAAAACAAAACTCCTCCACTAGCCACTAGGAGTTTGCATCCATTTTTCTGTCTCTGGCAAAGCCCAGAAATTGTTTTGCTGCCAAATGCTTTCAGCATTATGAAAGTCCTTCTTCAGGCTACACACCACCCTAGTAGACTTTCTTTCTTACAAGATTAGAATTCTCAACAACAACTGTTTAAGCTGTATTACCAGTTCTCTGGCAGCTTCAATCTATTTATATCTGGGGTAGGGGATTCTGGGGTGTGCCTGTGGGTGCATGTGTGTTTGCCATGGAAATGCCTGTTTAATAAATTACTACTAGGATGAGCGGAACACATATGAAAATTATTACCAGTCCCTTGGGAAGAGAAGTCACATTTTTTTCCCGAGACTTTGAGAGAAGGTGAGGTTTGGGCTTTAATCTCTACCTGTTGTCTGCATGCAAAGCTGGTGGCTTGATATCACTGCTTTAATTTTGTTTTGTTTTGATTCCTCTGAGAGATTCAAAGGATCATAGAAAGGTTCATTGTAATTCAGCAATTAGGGTGTCTGCTGCTTTCCCCTTCTTCTGACCAAAAATGCAAGATCATTCTGTCCTGTGAAAGTCATTTTCCGCCGACATCTTACACATTAATTTGCTGGCGTGAAAATCCAGAGGCAAGGAAGAGTAAAATGTCAGAAGTTCCAGCAGATTTTGTGCATGAAGTGGTAGGAAAAAGTGAGAGAAAGACGCCTTGCAGGCAACTGCCCGGCTTTGATCCAAAAGAGTGTTCCTTCAGTTTTTATGTATGAGAACAACAGACAGGAATAGTTGAAAGGCGCATGCTTCTAAAAGATATCTCACTGGGAATTAATCCTCAGAAATGCCCCGTTCACCTTGTCACTCCCCTGCTCTCAGACCTCCCCTGCTTCTCCTTCCCTACAGGACGATGTCTGAATCCTCGGCCTGCCTTTCAAAGCTCTCTACAGTTCATGTTCAACCTGCATTCTAAGCTGCTTTCTCCTCCTGCCTTACAGCACCATCCATCTGCTCAAATGGGTTTGTCCAAAAAAAAAAGTTCTCGTTCTTACTTTTTTTAAAAGATTTTATTTATTTATTTGACAGAGAGAGAGAACACAAGCAGGGGGAGCGGCAGGCAGAGGGAGGTTCCCTGCGGAGCAGAGAGCCCGATGTGGGGCTTGATCCCAGGACCCTGAGTTCCTGACCTGAGCCAAAGGCAGACGCTTAACCGACTGAGCCACCCAGGCGCTCCTCTCGTTCCTACTTTTGACACTGTTGTCCTAGCCGAGAATCAGCATCAGCTTCATGGGTCTGTGACCAGTGCCATCACACAGGACTCACCTTCAGGACGGTTTGTACTTGGGGTTTAATGCTCCATGGCTGCTGTTTTGAAATTCTTAATAATTGTGCCTTTGAACTGTGTTTTGTTAAGTCTGTGGGATGATGGAGCACATGCGAGAGGCCTGAGCCCTGGCTCCCAAACAGTCCACCTCCCACTGCTCCCCTCCCCCCCACCCCGAGATAGGTTCTGGGCCCCACCCCACAACCACTGCCCCTTCCCCCACAGCAATGGGCAGAGGTTCCCAGAAAGCATGTGCCCCACAGCATCTTGGGGCGTGGCAAAGCGGAGGCCACCCTGTCCTGGATTCATGGTTCCATGCACATTTACCCTCTCACCAGCTCGCTCCAGGTATGGAAAACACCCAGAAGCAGAGATTGCAATCCCCTGAGGGTCATTCACCACCTGTGGATTGGGGCAGTGGGCCTATGTGAAAAGAGATTTCTACTGCCCACATTGGGGCCCTACAAATTCTGTTTTCATTTTACACCAGGCCCTGCCAGTTCTGTAGCCTGCCTTCCCTGGAATATTAGGGTCTGCATACTTCTCTATCACACTGTGATAATTTTAGCTCTTTCCTTAGACTGTTGAGACTATTTGAAATTAGAATCATGCCACCATGAATGCTATTCTCATGTCTTTTAAACATGCCTGCTTTAAACTATTGATATAAAGAGTAATAGAGCTAAAGATAGTGTCTTTAGCACCCACTAGAAACCTCCACTTGGTTCACTCAAATTATGAACTATCTTCATTATCAACTCACTGACCTGAGACTCTGTCTTGTGACCAGGCCTATACCTATGCACCTTGTCCTCAATGAAGATCATTGCCAAATGCCATCTCCTTCTTCTTCCTTCTGCCGCCCTCAGCCCTCCACAGCTGGATCCAGTTACACCTCCCCTCTACAAAGGTCAGCTGCACCCCAGGATCTCCGACCAATCATGATCTGAATTCTTTGTTAAGGAGAAATCATTCGCTGAATACTTTTTTTAAAATGACAAGATAGATTTTATTCAAACTGCTGCAGAAGGGGAGAGAAACCCCAGTATAAACCGACCTCAACGTTGCTGAAACAAAAGGTGAGAGGCTTTTTAAATGCTGCTGTGTGTTCAAAGTCTTGAAGGACGTTAAGTGGGGCAGGTTGGTCAATGTGATTAGGCCATGGGCGTCCGCTAACTCTGCTAACCTGTGCTTATGAAGCCAAGCTAGACTGGGAGACAAACGTCCTATCTGTCTTCATGATTACATTTCAAAGGGATAGCCTCTAGGTCCTTGAGAAAGACATTTCTGGGTTATAAAAGATACATCACAAAGGGACTGAGAAAAGATTTACAACTGCAAGTTTTCTAAAGTACATATCTGGGAAAGGGGAAGTCAGGGGCCTGTAGTCAGGTTTGGGGCTGGAACGAAGAGTAAATTCTTTCAGCAGCATTGGGTTTCTCGGACAGGCATTGTAAAGGAGCTGGGACACATCTCAGGGATAGGGCCTTGAACTAATAGAAGCCATGCTCGAATTGGTCAAGTCTCTTAGCGTGGAGCCAGATGAAGTCACTGGAGCTGACAGATGGGCAGTTCTCATCCTAAATCAATCCAGTGCCCACGAATCCCCTCCGACCTCCATCTGCCCAAGGATGAAATGCCCGACTGCCGACCCCAGGTGTCCCTGAATCCCAGCTCCCTTGTGCCCTCACAGGGCACCTTTCAGTATCCAAAAGCTCAGGCCTGAATTCTCTTCAGGTAGCCCACAGGGCCTAGGGTTTTTTCTGTCTTTCTCAGAAACTTGTCCTTAGCCACTTACCCAGAAGCAACAGCAGGTTGGGCAGTAGGAACCTGTGCCTGAAGAGCAACTGTTCTACCCCTTACTCTCAGGCAGAAGCTTCTCAATCAGTAGCGTCTGCCCCCAGGCATCACTCTGCCCTGAACTGCAAGTCCGGGGCCATGTCCAGCTTTTCATGACCATCTTACCTTACGCCAGCCACTTGGCCCGACATCAATTCTTTTATCCCTCATAATAGCCCCGCGAAGAGAAAATGGTGCTCAGAGAGGTTTAGTAATGTAGGTCAAACTACATTTTCGCTTCGTTCCTATCACCTTCACTAAGGATAATGAAATTAGAACTGGAAGAAATAGAAGATCCTGAGAGGAGTTATTCAGGAAACACAATGTGGCCTTAAATGAGTATAAACTTTTGGGCCCCCGAAACGACCACGAAAATCATGGAAGAAATGACCAGAGAACCACATCCGTGGTCTTCACAATACCCTGGAGAATGAAGGAAATGCCAAAAGGCTAAAGATAGTAAACGTTTCCTGATGGTCATAAAAGGGAGAATTGGTTGTTCGCAGCAGTGCAGAGGGCTGCCAGTCCATAAGCTTCCTGTTGACTTCCAGGGAAATTCCCAAACTAATTATTGACAGATTTGGGTGAGCTCTTAGGAACACACCAGAACTAATACACATTAAAAAAAAAAAAAAAAGTCATTGTTTTCCACTTTATTGCTTATTAAACTAATAGATGAAACAAAACTGAGAAGAGTACCCTAGGTGACAGAGTAAGGATCCAATAAGATTCTAAAATACTAGGGGCACCTGGGTGGCTCAGTCATTAAGCGTCTGTCTTTGGCTCAGGTCAAGATCTCAGGGTCCTGGGATCGAGTCCCGCTTGGGCTCTCTGCTCAGTGGGGAGTCTGCTTCCCCTGCTTGTGTTCCCTCTCTCACTGTGTCTCTCTCTGTCAAATAAATAAATAAAATCTTTAAAAAAAAAGATTCTAAAATATTAGAAAGAAAAATAGAATTTCACCAAACAGCAATAAGTATAAATTCTTGTCTTGGGGTTGAAGTGATTACTTGTAAAAGTATTAGATGAAGGAGACCTGGCTTGATAGAAATTCATATTTAAAAATTTAGGTTTCGTTGTGACTCACTGCCTTCATGCTAAGCATACAGCCACAAGTAAAGCAGTCACCAAAACGTCTAACCCAGCTTTATATCATTTAATTAATTAAAAAAATAAAGTAAAATAAAAGTAGGTCAGATTCCCAACATGCTAGGCAACATGACCTCTAAAGTAATAGGAGGTGGGCGGCCCGGGGTGACATTCATGAAGAAGGACATTAACAACTTGAAAATGTTAAATAGTCTAGAGAATGTACTTCTAGAAATAGCTCTGTATATATATGAGACAGCCTGATAAGAACTAATCGAATTTTTTAAAAATCCTAATGTGTTCAGATCTTTTGGCTGAAACTAGAAGAAGCTTACCTTAACAAAAAGGGAAATTTTAATAATTTATTGGCTCAAGAAACCAGGAATGAGGGAAGAGGAGGAAGGGATAATTGGCAAAGTTCCAAAGCAAGAGAATTCATGCCGCTAAGACATTCTCTATGTCTTCCTCCTTTCACTGGAGCTTTGCTCCAGCTCAGTGTTACTATCCTCTACTGCGGATTGTCGTTCTCCTTGTGCTCCCGCTGGCAGAGCAGGAGGGAGGAGATGGAGAAGGTGAAGGTGTAACGGACCAATGAGGCGGCAATGGGCAAGAAGGGGTTGCAATTAGAGGTCCCCCTAAAACCATGTGACTGGTATAAGAAAGGAACAGATCACTGAAAGAAGGAAAACGAGGGGATGCTATTGCCAGGAGAAGGGTAAAGAGATGTTGTGCAGACAAAAACACAGACATTCCCCCTCCCAGTGGTGAATTAGATTCTAGCACCTTCAACAGATGCTACAGTCACACTTTATTTTAAATAAATACAAGAATGTGAACATATTCACAAAGACAGATCTTGCTTTTTGCCATAGGTTACTTAAGAGACGTTTGCAATTGAGCTTTTAAATAAATTTTTTTACATATAATTTAAATAAAGTAAAATGTGTTCATCTTGGTAGTGTTCAGTTTAATGAATTTTGATAAACTTATACACCTCCACGGCCACTACCAAATCCAAGATATAGAACATTTCCATCTCTACGAAAAGTGCCCTAGTGCCTAGCTGCTGTCAATCCAACAATCCAATCCCACACTCCCTCACGCCAGCTCCAGGTAAATACTGATCTGGTTTTTTTGTCATTATAGATTAGATTGGTCATTTCTAGAACTTCAGGTGTATGAAATCATATAGGATGTACTCCTTTGTGTCTGCTTCTTTCACTCAGCAAAACATTTTTGAAATTCATGTGTGTTATACATATTAGTAATTCAACCCTCTTTATTGCTGAACAATAGTCTGTTATATGGATATACCACAATTTGTCACCCATTTACCAGTTGATGGACATCTGGGTTGTTTCCATAAACAGTTGTTTCTACTAAAGCTGCCATGAATATTTGTTGTGGGTTGAACTGTGTCCCCCCAAAAGATATGCTGACGTCCTAAACCCTGAAAGCTGTGAATGTAACCTTATTTGCAAACAGGGTCTTTGCAGATGTAGTCAAGTTAAAATGAGGTCATTAGGATGGGCCCCAGTCCAATATGGGTGTCTTTATAAGAAAGAAAAGATACAGACAGAGAGACACAGAAGGACAAGGCCACGTAATGACAGAGGTGGAGATTGAAGTGACACATTTACAAGTCAGAAATTGCCAGGGACTTCTGGCAACACCAGAAGCTAAGAGAAAGTCATGGATCAAGTTCTCTCCTAGAGCCTTCAGAGAGAGCATGGCGCTGCCAACACCTTGATTTTAGACTTCTAGGCTTTAAAACTATGAGAAAATAAATTTCTGTTGCTTAAAGTCACCTGGTTTGTGGTAATTTGTTACAAAAACACTAGGAAACTAATACAACATTCAAGTACAAGTATTCATGTGAACACATGTTTTCATTTCTCTTGCACAAATACCCAGAAGTGAGATTGCCGGGGTGTATGGTATGTTTAATTTTACAAGAAATGGCCAACGTGTTTTCCAGAGTAGCAGTAAATTTTACCTTCCGGCTAGCAACGTACAAGACTTACAGCTGCTCTGTATCATCATGAATGCTTGGTATTTTCAGTCATCTCAATTTTCCATTATGGTTTTAATTTGCATTTCTTTGATGACTATTGATGTTGAACATCTTTTCATGTACTTGTTGGCCATTTGTATATCTTCTTTGTGAAGTATGTCTTTAAACATTTTGCCCATATTCTTGGGTACAATTTCTTTATCAGATATATGTTTTGCATGTATTTTCTCCCAGTCTGTTGCTTGCTTTTCATGATCTTAATGGCATTATTTTGAAAAGCAGAAGTTTTCATTTTGATAGGGTTCATCTCATCAAATTTTTATTTTACAGTTTGTAGTTTTCGTGCCCTAAGAAATCTTTGCATACCCAAGGTCTCACAATGATTTTATCCCATCTTTTCTCCAAGAAGTTTCATCGTTTCAGATTTTACATTTAGGTCTATGATTTATTTTGATTTAATTTCTTGTGTATCATGTGTCAACGTTCACTTTTTTTCCTCGTGGACATCTAGTTGTTGAAACAAGTTAGCTTAGTGTCTTTATCAAAAATCAATTGGCCGTCTACATGTGTGTCTATGTGATTCTGGAGTCTGAATTTGTCTCACTGATACTTACGTATCTCTCCTTACACCAACATCACACTACCCCAAATATTTCAACTTTACAATAAATCTTGGAATCAGGCTGCACAGGGCCTCTCATTTTATTTTTCAAACTTGTATTGAAATTTATGTATTTGTTTTTTATGTCTATTTATCTTTCCCTAAGTGATATATGCACACAAAGGGGTTTCATTGAGAAATAAGTCTTCCTCCCTCCCACCACTAGCTCCCAGGCTGCCAATTCTCCTCCCCAGAAAAGGCCACTTTTAGAAATTTCTTATTGTTTTCTTTTTCAGAGACTGTAACTGATTTTTTAAAAATTGAGTCAGACTTTACTATTTAGGGCGCCTGGGTGGCTCAGTTGGTTAAGCGACTGCCTTCGGCTCAGGTCATGGTCCTGGAGTCCCGGGATCGAGTCCAGCCTCGGGCTCCCTGCTCAGCGGGGAGTCTGCTTCTCCCTCTGACCCTCCCCCCTCTCATGTGCTCTCTCTCTCTCTCATTCTCTCTCTCAAATAAATAAAATCTTAAAAAGAAAAAAAAGACTTTACTATTTAAAGGAACATCAGTTACAAATTTGAAAGGGAAAAAATAATGCCCTCATTTTATTTTCTGTATCAATCCAAATTTCAAGTATGCTTGCCTCAAGTGAGGGCAGTAAATATTGGAAGGATTCAACCTTTGCTAACGATGCACTTAATCTTTATCCACCAAGAAAAGAAGAGCACGGACATTTGTGTGAATCACCCACCCGCCTTAATTCTGTTAGAGTTATTTAAATATGCTGCTTATTTTTAGTTTAATTGCAGTATAATTATATAACACCAAGTAATCAGAGCTTGGTAATACTAACAAATTGATCTTTTAAGACAGTCTTGGAAGCCTAGTTAAGAATCATATGAATGTGTGACTCAGAGGTCACTCACCCCAAAGATCAAGATATTACAAAGCTACAACTGTATGGATAGAATTCAACTCAACAAACCTTTATCAGTTGTCATATGAGTATAAAATCTTACAATAGGAAATGTGAAGAAATGCAGAGACAAATCAAACCCTGCCAATGCCCTGCAGAAATTCACAAACTAGAAGGGGAGGCAGGAGTGTGCATAAGCATCTCTGATGCAAGGAAAAGCTCTAAAACTGAGGTTCCGATAGAAGGCTCTGGAAACATGGAGAAGGCACATTCTGGAAACTGATGATCACACCATTTAAACCCTTCCTGAATTCAAAGCACGTCTACATTTTCATTTTAGGATGACATCTAAGCAGTGTGTAGTTCTCCAGACTTGTGTTTCATCCTTATTATATTTCATTCTTACTAAGAGGAATTACTTTAACTCCGAATTAGGTCAGTGGTTCTTCAGAGAATATAAGTATATGAAAAGAGAAGGTGGTGTTAGGAACTAAACAAATCCCTAAGTTTGCCTTGTTGATCACATTTAATTACTCTTCTGGGAACACCAAACAAAAGTAATAAAGTTCTTCTTCTGGTAACATAAAAAGTGGATTTAGTGATTTGCTTTCCTTAGAGGGAGAGAAACAAGCAGTGAGTACTGCCCAGCCCAAGAAAATATGGAGAAGAAAATTCCTTGCTTCCTCTAAAACTTAGCATTTTAAAAAAACAAAAAAACAACTTGGCATTTCCTCTGGATTCTCAGGAAACCATGAACACAAAAACACAAAGAAAACTGTACCTGAGAACTCATATGCCTAATTCAGAGAAAAGCAAAATACTGGTTATGGTAAAGTGTGTAGGTTTATGGACTTTAATTACCCAGAATTTCTTATTGTTTGTGTGTGTTACTAACACTCAGTGATTGATATGTGTGTTATATTTTCCATTAAAACTTATAACTTAGGGTTTTTATAACTTCATGGTTTTCCAATAGTCTAAGGTATCCTTGGAAACCCTGAGAGAGGAGAGCATGTTATATTAAACACACTACTCTGAGGAAATAAGTGAGAAAGTGTTCAATGAAAATGCTACATTTGTTTGTGTATATCTCAATAGCATCATTAATAACTGAATAATGCATTCACCACCCCACAAGGATCACAAAGGTCAGATTTGTGAAGCCAGATTCAGCATTTCATAGATATGCTCATTAACTGAGTAGAAGACTAGTGATATGCAGTTAAAAGTGGGTCATGTGGCTAAAAGTAGAAGTCAGAAATAACCCTCCAGGAAGATTCAGAGTGGACAGTGTTTAAGAAGATTTGAAAGGGCACATAGTAAGGTGTCACCTGTCTAATCTTTTCTAACAGTAGTGGTCAGATCCGTAGTCCTCTTTTGAACAGACAATTAGAATTCACGGTTTAAAATCTGGGGAAACCCTGAAGGAATCTCACGGCCACTCCTCCTTTGTTAACAAAGTAACTTTTACACAAGTTAGACATTATATTACTAGGGCATCCTCTGGTGGCACCGTAAATATCTGGAAAATGAAGACCACAGAACATTCAAATACCTTTAAATCCCTGGGCAGCACTGCAAGGACAGATACCACTGTCAGCAGTGTGATCCTACTTCCTAAAAACCCAGAGCACTTTGTGGTGTGCAACAGATCAAATAGAGTGGTCTTCCTGAACAGGCAAGGGCAGATTGTCAGGAGCTTCAGCTCTGATAAGAGAGAAGGTGGGGATTTTGTTTGCTGTGCCCTCTCTCCCCATGGTGAATGGATCTACTGTGCAGAGGAGGATTCTGGGCTCTCCGGTCTTAGCATAGTCACTGGCAAACCGGAGAGAGCTCTGATAGTCCACGAGAAGGAGGTGATTGGTACCGCACATCACCCTCATCGGAGCCTGACTGCTACCTACAGCAAAGATGGGCTCTGACAGCTCCGGAAATCCTAATTCCACTTTTCTAATTAAAACTCACTTGAGAGCATGTACTTAAATGAAAATATATTCATGTATTCCTTTTTCTTTTTCTTTAGGCTACCTTTTCTAAGCAATTGTCTGATTTAGGCACAAGAATGATTTTGTGAAAATTCATGTTACCTTTTTTATTTATTTTTAAGGTCTTCATTTATCTGTTTCTAATTGGGGCAGTTACTTAATGTTTTCAGTAGTCTTCTACCTGGAGAGTGAAATACTGCTGTTTCTAGAAATAAATTGTACTACTTTATTTGAAATGGTGATTAAAACATGCCTCCTGCAGTAAAACTTGTTTTAAAAAAAGGAAGGAAGGAAAGAAAGAAGGAAAGGAAAGGGAGGGGCAGGGCAGGGAAGGCAAGGCAAGGCACAACTCTCCTGGTATTTTCATAGTTTGGCTCTTGCATCTGTAGCAGGTAGGAATGTCTTCAGCTGCAAATAACAGAAAACCCAATTAACAGTGGTTGAAACAAATATGGACCTCTTTTTCTAATAAAACCTTCAAGGACCTAAGCTCATTCTGTCTTTTCCTTCCACCACCTCTAACATCTTTAGTATGTTGACTTTTCATCAACATAATCATCACTGGTCACAAAATGGCTGCAGAAGCTCCAGGCATCATATCTGCATATAAGACAGAAAGAAATAAAAAGAAAAAGAAAAGGTGACACCAACTCAAATGTCCCCTTTATAAGGGAAAGAAGCAAAGTCTTCCAAAGGCCAGCAGGACTAACATCTCATTGGTTAGAGCTGGGTCAGCTGCCAATGTCGCTGGGGAAGTGAGTATGTGGTATACTCTCTATTGTGGGAGGCAGGAAGGAGTAAAATGGTTGAGCATGACTGTGAAGTCAGCCAATCAATGGTTTCCACTACAGTATATAATCAAACCATTACACTTCATTAGGCTTTAATTTTCACAACACCAAAAAGCAATGGCAAAGGGCACTGTGATTATAATGAAATCAAAATAAGGAGGAGTTTACAGATGCCTGAATATATAATAAACAGGGCTGATTAGCTCAATCTTTGGCTTAGTTGGAAACTTAGCCCTTTCTGTCTATAAAGATAACCTGGGGTAAGTCAGAGCACCAGGGGGCCTTGTTTGCTTTGCAGCTGGAAATCAAAAGCCTGAAATAATAGAATAGCCACACAGAGGGGTGAGCTTGCTCTCATCACCACACCACCCTCTACTTCAAAGCCTCATTTAGAGGCTGTAAGCCTTTGATGCCTTTCAGTCCCAAACTGAAGCATCCCCCAGCAGGTTCCTGGTTTTCGTGTGTTCAAAGTACGACACATTAGCATGTATTCAGCACGAGGAGATGACAGTGATCTTTCGGATTTGCAACCTTCTATGGCTGGCAGTCATGGTGTGCTTTTTGAATGTTGTTGTTGTCGAATCCAGTATTTTGGGAAATCACTACAAAAGGCACCAAGTGCAATGGGATTCAGTTCCCACTCTCCTGCACCTCCTGGGATCTTCAATCTAACGATACATGATTTTGTAACAGGAATGCTGGGATAAGAAAACAATGCACACAGCGATGGAAGCTAAACAATTGGTATACTTTGGTTCTTTTATCCGGGACAATAACCATGACTGTTTGGGGAGGCAGCTATATGTCAAAGACCAGTGAGAAAATACAGCACAGAGAAGACAGATGCGGTGGCACCATAAGAGGACCCCGCCCATCGAACACTATTAAACCCTGGAGGATGGATGGACAGATGAATGCAGACAGATGGATGAACAGACAGAGAAACAGACAGATAAATGGACAGAGGGAGAGAGGAAGGGAAAGAAGGAAGAACAAAGAGAGGAAAAACCAAGACGGCAAGAAAGGAAGAAAGCATCTGAACTTATACCATGGGTTGGCAAGAAGACAAAACAAATAGCAAATACAATTATTTGGCCTTAGGAACCTAGAGCTTAAAAATCCTAACATAAATATGTTTTGTTCCCCGTTATTTCTACCCCCTCCAGACTTAGTAATACAATCTGGATCTACGGGGATTTTGAATTACTCATCTCGTCTTCTTTAACATCATCCCCAAACCGCTGGCTTTCCCTGAGGTTGGCTATCAGTGGAGAGAAGAGACAATCAGGTTTTAAAAATCCAGTGAGGTTTACATCGGAGTACCACAACAGACATGAAAATGACAAGGAAAAATGAGAAAAAGTATCATTCTAGCTCCCAGTTAAATTTCCTTTTTGCTTAAGTGAGACTGCAATTGTGTAACAATTACTACTGTGTAAAAATATTGGTATGTCGAAGGGTGATTCTTTCCAAAGCAAGATCTCTGAGATCTAGATGCACTTGACAATGCCAGCACATTATTCACTGGCAGGTTCTAATGACTATAAAAGAAGTGTAATAATTAATAAAGCTGACAGCAGAAATTTCAGTAAGACCTTAAGACCATAAATACAACTTGCTACATCAGTCGGCCTTGCCAGGAACATTACATTCTGTTTGGTTTTTCATGCACCAGCACCAGACTTATTATGATAATAACTCTATGATGGTGGAGTAGAAAGAACACAAACTTTGGTGTCAGAAAGACTGATACGGGACCCATCAGGTCCTATCTGTGGCCTTGGGTAAATTATTTAACTTCTGGTGCCTCAGTCTCTTCATGTGAAAAATGAAATGATACTCATACCTCAGAGGATAATTTCACTTACTGAAAGGATGGACAACATAGAAAATACCTGGCACATGGCAGATACTCAAACACATACCAGTTTTCTTTCCTACCAATGGGAAGACAACAGGACTCATGTGCCCTAGAAAGAACTGGTTGGGTTTTTTTTAAAGATTTTATTTATTTATTTGAGAGAGAGAGAGAGCACAAGCAGGGCAGAAAGGAGCAGAGGGAGAGGGAGAAGCAGGCTCCTCACTGAGCAGGGAGTCCTATGCTGGGCTCAATCCCAGGACCCCGAAATCATGACCTGAGCCAAAAGCAAATGTTTAACCAACTGAGCCACACAGGCACCCCAAGAACTGGCTTTTCAAGAGGGCTGTCCTCATGGCAGTTCTGGAGCTGTCTGATACACAATCTGCAAGGGCCACACCTAGTGTCCCTCTGCTTTGATCAGTTCTCCAACAGTGACAATGCATTCTCTTTAAGGCTTTCGGCCAGATTTAGAAATTTTCACATTGCAACTAAGCTTACCAATAGAGACCCAAAGGGGGTCTCGATATGGGCGTCATTCATACCACGCTATAAGCCAGGAGTCAGGAAACATCCTGCTGGCCACATCGATTTTTGTAAATGAAGTTTTATTGGAACAGAGTTGCACTCGTTCATTTACACAGTGCCTATGTCTACTTTCACACTACAATAGCACAGTGGACTGTTGATGACAGCGACCCTAAGGCCCACAAGCCTAAAACATTTACTACCTGGCCCTTTACAGAAAAAGTTTGCAAAGCCCGGCTCTAAGCACCCAAACTATAACCATGTTCATATGTTCGATATAACTTATTTGTGGGGCACTTTTTACAGCCCCAACATTGTGGTAAGCTTGGTGTCATTTACAAATAAAATGAACACCAGTCCCTGAGAAAAGGCTCATGGTCTGAGATGAGTTCGCGAAGTAAGCAAAGAGATGTAGCAAGTTATAAAGTGCCCAGTTACATAATATGGGCTGCAGATGGGACACCACAACAGGAGAATTCAAGATACGCTGGAGTCTCAAAAAAAACATTGCAGGGGGATAGAAGCAGCATATACAGATATAAGGCAAAGAAGTTTTCCAGGCAGGAGAGGAGGAGGAGGAGGAGAGTCATAAAAGCAAGAAGGGGTACGGCGACTGGTAAATACATGGGCCTTACAGCCAGCTGGGAGTTAGGGGGGACTGGTAAAAATGAAGGTATGCAATCTGACTATTGGAGCAGCTGGGAAAAGCTGGATCTAAGAGTTTGGGCTTGACTCTAGGCAAGACAGAACCACGGTGGTTCCCTCTGCACATCAACTTTATGGTGAAAATAGCCTTGGAAGGAGAGAAATCGAAGGTAAGAACCCTGATCAGAGCTTTTTGCTAGAATTCAAGCATGATATGATGACAGAATTATTTGAGTCAAAGTGGAATAGGGACAGATCTGAGACACTTTGTAAACTAAGCTTGGCAACTGGTCAATGTGACATGTAAAGAGTCAAAGAAGATTCCAGAATTTCCTGCTGGGGAGCCTGGTAGAATGGTGGGTACCACCAACAGAGAGGGGGACCCAATGTAGAAGGAAACATTTAAGCTCCTTTTAAATAGATTCAATATTATAGGATTTTAAATTGTCAAAAATGGGGGTACCTGGGTGGCTCAGGCAGTTAAGTGTCCGACTCTTGATTTCGGCTCAGGTCATGATCTCAGGGTCATGGGATGGAGCCCCACACCAGGCTCCCTGCTCAGCCTGCTGGAGATTCTCTCTCTCTCTCCCTCTCCCTCTGCCCCTCCTCCCACTCATGCTCTCTCTCTCTCTCTCAAATAAATAAATCTTTTTTAAAAAATTGTCAAAACTGGTGAACTAGAGGATTCATTTTTTTTATGCAACCTCACACCCTATATTCATGAAACTTGCTGAGATTTGAGGCTGAAGCACATCATGCGTTCCCTCATTCATTCCTTTGACATGCTAATTGAGCACTTGCTAGTAGCTGATTACTGAGGTAGGATCTGGAGATACTAAGATGAACCACTTAAGGCCTTGCTTTTAAGGTAGACAATAAATTTGGTGACAAAGTTTTTACTAATAGTGGAAACAAACTTGAAAAATATAATCCCAGCTGAGTGGGATAAGAATTAAATCTAAAAGGAATTCATGGTACAGTAGGGGGCGGTGGGGGGGGGGGGTGCAAGCAACCAATGATCACAAAGCAATTCAAATTATAAATATCAAGAATGCAGGAGAGTGAAGAGAAATTTCTCAATCTTGAAACTATAGAAACAGGATACCTCCTAAGCAAAGAGAGAATATGACTTGGGTTAGAATGGATAAAGGGTGAGGATCAAGAAAAATGACCCGAAAGGCAAGTGGCAATCAGGAAAATGCAAACCAAATCCCAATGATCATAAGTTGCTTCTACGTATATTCATTTAACACCTCATCCCTTCGTAACTGAAGTAAGTTACTTTCCCTCTAATGTTACAAATCTTTGATTATAGGAAACAAATTCACTTTACAATAATTAGTTTTAGAAAAATCAAGTGCATTTGTTCCATTGAGAAAAGATACACAGGCGGGGAGTGCTTCATTGCTGGATAGTGCGGCTTACCTAGTTCCCTACAAGACACTTAGAAGGTATTTTAGAAACTTGGGTATGGGGTATCTTTTAATGTCTCATTGATACACTGGGCACTACTACCCTCTACTGTGTGGGAGTGAGGAATGCTGGGCATCCTGCAACATGTGGGACAGCCCCACATCAGGGAAGATTGTGCTACCTTCGGCGTGATTGTCTGGCACTGCACATTCATGTAGGTGAAAAACCCATGAAGAATTAACTGAACCTAAGGCCTAACTGCACTTTACATATAAACACTTTTTTGGGCACTATTTTTGTACATAGGGAATTTTCCAAGAATATAAGTACATTGAAAGTAAAAAGAAAAAAGAATTGTGATGTTTTGCTTGGAACTTTACCAAGCGTCATCTACCATTTTGGACATTCATTTAGAAAATTATGTCACCAACAACATTGCCACGTGCGGTTTTAGGCATTGTGTTAGCAAGACAAAAACATCGCCATCAGTCTGCATTTTCAGCTAGCCCCCTCACAGTTACTCCAATTGAATAGTTTTATTCACCCTTTATTCCAAAATAAGAAATTTAAAGAAAAAGTGTAAGCACAATTTTGTCTTAACTGCTCTGAAAACCAGCTTCATTCATGATAAGCAGGTGCAAGCATCTGACCACTTCATTATGTCTTTTAATGTCGTTGTACGTGAAATTTTATTATAAATTAGTTTCCACTCCTTTCTTACTACTACAGATTTACACTATGTTGATTGTTTGAAGTTTTATATATGTATGGATGTGTCTGTGATAAATTACCTATGAATTTTATTTTCATATGAAAAACTTGAGTCCCAAAAAGGTGATAGGCTCCCAAGTCAACTAGCCATTTAGTGGCAAAATCAGAGAGATCCTTTTAGTGAGCTCCTCCCATAAACCAGGCTCTGTACTAGTCACTTTCAATACCCTTCAATCATTTATTCCAGACATATGTACTTAATGTCCACCCATGCTTCACATTGTGCAGGGGCCAATGTTACCAAGCTTCCCTCTAGGGAAGGCAGATCAGAAAAAATCCATGACCATAAATGCATAAATAGATGAAATGGTGGTGGTACAGAAAGGGTCTAAGTCAGAGTCAGCCTGCTTGAAGAACCTCCTCCAAGAGGAGGTGACACCAGAGCTGAATCTTGAATGATGGTAGGGAAGTCAGCCAGGTGCACAAGAAGTGCAAAAGCATTTCTGGCAGAGACAACCCTGGAGGAGAGTCAGAGAGCGCTTGACACTCCTGCAGAACAGGAAGGACTCTGGTTCGGTGTCAACCTAGGGCAAGAACACAGCAGTGGTGAGGGCCAGAGTTAGAGAGAATGGCGGGACACAGCTCATCGTGAGCATGTCTTCCCAGCTCAAGGACACTGAACTTGCCCTTGAAGTTCATGCAGGGAACGACGAGGCTTGTACAGAAATGTGTGACACCAGGATATTCACTTCTGATGGTAGTGTAAAATTTAAAATGGAATGTACTGCAGTAACCCAGACAAGAAATGACGAGGAACTAGATTAAGAGTGGCCTTGAATGGAGAGGATGAAACAGAGTACAAGGAGACAGGGAAAGCAGAATTAGCAGGATTTGGTGACTGATGGAATTTTCCAGACTGAGGGAGAAGGAAGACTTGTGGGGGCTCCGGGTGTGGAAAATGGAGAATGACAAAACCCTCCATTGATATGAACTGTTGGAAAAGGGGGATAGTTGGGTCTGGAGGAGAAGGAGAGAAAGGATGAGTTCAGCCTGGGACATGCTGGTACAAGGTCTGCATGGGCATTAGGTCTGAAATCCAGGAGACAGGTCTGCACTAGCGACACTAGAGATAGCAATCTGGGAAGCAACAGCAACTAAATCACCTAGCTTAATCCCCACCCCCACTGTTACAGCCTCATTTCACTGAGAAGAAAACAGAAATGTGCTGGGTCATAAAATCGGAGAGCTAAGATTTGCCCATGGTCTGCCTGACTCCAAAGCCCATCTTCTCTCCTCCAGACCATATTGTCTTCCAGATCAGGAGCCTTGTGACTGCCAGCAAGCCATTTTTCTATTACTCCAACCTGTTCTCCTCTGTACATAAGATGTTCAATACAATCTGTCAGAATGGTTGCACGAAGAAGCACATCTTTCCAGAAATCACTAGAAATGACTCCCAGATTTCCCAAGAAATCTAGTTTCAGAAACAAGGTGATAAGTGTGGTACCAAAACAGCAGGACAGTGGCCTTCCCAAGGCCACTCTGGAGCCCACAGAGAAGCCTCTGTTACTATAGTCTCTGAGTTCACATTACTAAGCCACGGCTCGAAACAGCAAGTGGCAAAGGAGGACCTCCCCCCCCCCCCCCCCCCCCCCCCCCCCTGGGGCAAAAGCGCCCCCCCCCCCCCCCCCCCCCCAGCGCTCTCACTTTAGGCCTCCAGGATTCAGAGAGTACCCTCATTTAAAAACAAAAACAAAAACACCTTGTCTAATGGGTCTGATCCACCTCAGAAAAGAAACTGCTACGTGTATTTGCTATCTAAGTAGATTTGTTTCAAAGATACCGAATCAAAGAATGCCATGACCGTTGATCTTCCAAGTTTCACATCAGGGAAACAAGGGAGGAGGAAGGTAGGTGGGGAGTGGTGATGGGAAGCTGCTCGAAATCACAGATGGGCTTGATGAGAACAGGGAAACAAGCAGCCGGCAGCCCTCTGCTCTCTGCTTGCTGCACACAGCTCTCCCCAGGTGCTGGGCACAGCGTCAGGCTGGCTCCTCGAACAGCCCTCACCTCAAGGCAGTGCAAGATTGATGGTGACAGAAGATCCTAATGCCTCTCACATGCCAAGGTAAGGGAGCTTGCACGTGATGAAAAACACCTTCCTGTCATCGTGAGACAGCAATCTGCGCTGTAAGCTAAAACTGTGGCCTGTCCCTCTCACCCCAATCCACCTACACTGTATATTCACAAAGAGCTTCTGTAAGAATTCCCCTCCCGGTTCCAACCAATCCAGGTTTAAGCCAACCAGAAGCACCGTGGAAGCCATGAGACCTGCATCCTTGATGAACTCTCAGCCAACCCATGACACCAGCCAGAGCTGCTAGAGAAGCCATCACCCACAGCTTCGTGATGACTCTGAGATGGCCAAATGGTCTAGACAGCAAGGCATCTCTCTGTCTAGACAGGCTAGTCAGTTGATGAAAGTCAATGCATGTGATGATGGCTGTGTTGTCACCTTGTGCCATGGCCATCATCCTGTTCCCATATTCTTTGGCTCTGGAGGTGCAAACAGACTGGACAAGGCACAGCTGTTTTGCTATTCACAGACACCATTCCCACCTGCACCCTCAGTCCCGGATCGTCTAGATGCTGAGATAGCTGGTTAAGCAAAAGTTAAGCGACCATGGATGGTCTAAGAGTTCTTCCCTTCTTCCGCACCTTCATTTGTACCAGGCGTTACCATAGTCCGCTCCCGGGTCCTTCCTTACAACAGCAATCACCCACCCACTGGTCTAAAAGACAGAGGTGTGGCCCATGACATGACTGAGGGAGCAAGGTCTATGGTCCAGATGGTTATACCACGACATGGAAGGAGGCAGACAAAGAGCCCTGTATCCAGCCCTTCACAGAGATGGCAGACTGAAGCCTGCAGTCCTCAACTATAAAATCAGGGTATTATTAGTCACCCCACCTGTCCTGCTGACCTCTCTCGAATGACCTGAGGCTAACATGAAAGTGAATATAGATTAACAAAGCCAAAATAGAATACATCGTATTATTACTGAGATAGCACGTATCACGCCAAAACAGAATGAAAAATTTTAAGACCCCCTAGTTTTGACCCATCTGAGCCTCAGAATCTTGGCTTTAATAGCCAGTACCCCCAAGGGAGTCTGTAACTGAAGACCTTATGCAGTTGACAATAAGACATAGTAAGGAGTGACTGGCTCATGCTCTGTAATGAGAACTGTGTAGTATTTTATTAGAGATTCTTAGACAACAAAACTTGATCCTAAATTTTCTCTCCTTAAGAAACTAGTGAAAACCCTCAACACAGTATAACCAGGATACAGTTCTCACCTGGACCTGTTTCTTACTTCTCTACATCCCGAGAAATCTCTGCTCCAAGACATCTACTTCTTTGAATAATTACAGAGAGATCTTGGTTTGTATCTGTGCAGTTGCCCAAAGTCAGGTCCCTAAGACCCAAGTCAGGATCTACTGATAACAACTCCTCTTCCCTCCACTGTGCTCAGCAGAAGGTGAGCTGAATCTGACCCAGGAATAGCCACATGGCCCTCCTGCCTTCTGCCCCATCCATCAGTACTTCCTTCCACAAACATCCATGGAGTGCCCACAATATGCCAAGAGCTGCTGGGGATAAAATGATATGCAAAAAGTCACATGAGGTCCTTCCTTTCTACGAGTTTATTCTCCATACCTGGCGTGCTGAAGAGCTCTTCCCATGGCTCTTCCCATGACAGCTAGGGCCATGGGGTCTGCTATAAACACCTCAGACAGAGAGAGCCCAACAGGGATTTCCCCTGGCCCAGAAATCTGGTTGCCATAACAATGGCAACATCCCCCCAGAAGTGGCAATAAGGGGAGAAGCTCAGGATGTTCCTGTTTGATCACTTCAGAGGACACCACTTCCAGAGGCTTCTTCTGCCCAGCTCCATGGTAAGCCTCATAATTATACCAGCAGCTCCCTTTGAGCACTTACTGTGTGCCAGGCTATGTGCTAAGAACTTCGCATTTAATCTGCTTAACAGCTATTATCATCTGCTTTGTACAAATGATGAAGGTCAAGTAACAAATCCAAGCTCCCCAGCAGCGATCGGTGGAACCGGCATTCAACCCTAAACTGCCTCCGAAGACTACCCACGGACGGGAGAAGCCAAGTACGGCACCTATCATGTTTATAGCAAGATTTTTTTTCTTTTTTTGGTCCCTCTCTGGCTGGGAATAGAATTGACTGCCTTCCGAGAAAATCCAGTCTGGTCTTTGTGATGTGGAAAAATAGTCAAGTGTTATGTGAGCCGTTTAGGGCCCAAGAGGGTAACATTAACAAGCCTGACAGCAGCATTCTGTTTTAAATGTCAGCAATGTTCTAGGTGCTGAGAAAGACCCTGATTATTGTCAGGACACGCAGGCTCCCCTCCACCCTCCCGGCTCTCAGAGCAGGCTGCAGGCACCACAGGGCTCCTCTTGCCACTTCGGTGGAGCCCACGGCCTTGTCAACGTGGTGACATCCACTTTCAGCTGTCGCACAGACTCTGACAGAAACAGCCACCTGACTTGGTCCCCGCTCCGTTCCCTGACGTCCAAGCCAGGGAGAAGGGCACTGTGCCTTCTGCCACCTCCTAGGAGGGGCCTTGGTTTCTGAATGCGTTAAAAGAGAAACTGAGGCAGATTACCAATGTCTTACGAGTTTCTTTGAGCAAAATTCTATTCTTATCAGACCACACCAACCGGAAGTGGTGAGGAGCCTTCCAGCGATGGGAGCTCAGGCCCAGGCGTTTCTAGAGAAAAGGTGGAAGCTAAGTAAGGAAATCATCATTGACCGGCTACAGCTTAGAGCCTAGTTGGCTCTTTGTGGGTGGTTGTCCTTGATGTGTTGATGGCGTGACCTCGAGGCACTTACAGGCTGAAGTTTTGGTTTGCTTACATAGGCCCTCATGGCATTCGAGCAGCCTCAGCAGGATGGCCTCCTTGTTTAATTAATTTAACAAACAGAAGGCCACCCCAATCAGCACTGCAGTTTTCTTACCAACTTTGCACAGAGCCACCCTGCTCAGAGCTGATGGTGGTGGGGGGGGGGGTGGGGGGTGTCTCAGATTTCTTGCTTCCTACAACCAAAGCTGGGAGGGAGAATCTCAGATTCCTTCATTGGTCCGGAAGAGGTTGGAGAGAAAAACAGCCTCTTTGTAAAAGGCTCATTTGAAAAGGCATGAAGAGATGAGTTAGAATCTGGGACCATGCCCAGGTGGAGGTCTTGCCTGGAATTCCTAATACATTCTTTCTGTTATTAAAATAATATAGGGGAACTGGGGTGGCTTGTTGCTTCTCCGCGTGGAGTCAATTTGGCTCACGCTGTGTGACCATTGAAAATCCGACGTCAAGTGGTGCCAGTTTCAAAATCTTTTCATTCTGGGTATGTTTCCATTCCACACAACAAGCCCATGGCTGTTCCCTAAACCCTTTCTCCAAGGAGAGAGTAACTCAGTAGACAGAGCCTGTTGCCAGAAATGATGCAAGCGGTCAAGCTCCCCAGTGTCTTGCTCCCCCCGACCCCACCCCGCTGCCCTGCCCGGGGGCCAGCTCCTTGGTCCACTCTCAGGTCAACCTCCTCACCTCCCCAGGGCACAGACCTCCCTTTGTGGTCTGGAGAAGGTGTTTCCAGGTGACTGGATGCATATGGCATTTTCTCCTTCCAACAGGAGGAGAGGAGCCCTGCCCTGCCTCCCCCGCTACGCTATGAGTCATCAACACACAGGATGACAGAGCTTTTGCCAAAATGGGGGTGGGGGGAGGAGCAGAACCAAGATGCACCTAGATTTGCCTCCCAAAACCTTGTTTGCAACTTCCCTTGACCTCCATATTCTCTCCAAAAAACATGGGGTAAAATACAAAAAAAAAAAAAAACCCAAAACCTGACAAGTTTTCCATGAGGCAGCTGGTCCTCCAAGATGTAGGCAAGAGGAACCAAACCTACATAAAATTCTTTATCTTGAGAACTCTGATCAGCCCATCTTTGTTTCCAGAATGACCTATTTGGGCTTTGAGGCACCTGGAGCAATGAGAATCAGCCCTGAAAGCTCCTGGAGACAGCGGGACAATCCAGTACAAAATATGCCATCGCTGTCATCTGCCCAGAAGCATCAGGAAACCGAAGAGTGCAGTACCCCTGCCTTCTGCTACCAGCCCTCGTTGCTTCGCCATGCCTTTCCTCTGGTTCATGGAGGAATCCTACTTTATCTGAGGCTCCGAGCAGATGAAAAAGCAATTGTAAAACGCCCACAGAGGAGAAGCCAGTTGTCATGATCTCTGAGAGGAAGGAAATAACATGGTGTTTTATTTTTAAGTAGCCCATGAGATTTCAATGATTGCATTAAAATTTTAATCACAAGCTCCTTAAGTTAGGAAGGAAAAAAAAAACCCACAAAGGACTCATTGTATAAGAGAGTTTCACCATTTGGAGTTCTTTTATAAATTTGTGTCAGATCACAATTTGCTGTCTGGGAAATGTAAATTAGTTATTAATGAGCCAAAATTCTAACATCAAAGCCTGTGCATCCACATGCCAGAGAGAAACAAAGAGCTTTCACAGCAATATCAACTGCTCCGTGCGCTGGCCTGAATGCGGTATTCATTTTGATGCTCTTTGCTGCCTCGTGAAGGAGATCACTTTTCACAAACGTAATCACGCGGGGCACCTGGATCATTAGCATCACCTCCACCTGAGCACCGCGAGGCTGTCAGCATTTCAGGCAACAAACAGCGTGCGTGTGCGGAAAGGGGGCATTGCACCAAGCAGAGCTGACTCCCCCTTGCTTCCTGGCTCCGTAGGCTGAAGCTTTTCAAAGCTCATTTAATGTTTGCAATCTGACCTTCCCCAGGTGGAATGGGGAACTCAGATCTGTCTCAGAAGTATTCACATATACAGGAGTCCCCTCTTACCTGAGGGGATACGTTCCAGACCCCCCTGGGGGTTGCCTGAAATCGCAGATAGGACCGAACCCTGTATGTCCTATGTCCTTTCTGGTACATACAGACCTATGAACAGAGATTAATTTGTAAATTAGGCACAGTGATTAACAACAGCTATTATAGAATGGAACAATTATAACAATATACTTCAATACAAGTTATGCGAACGCCGTCTCTCAAAATATTTTATTGTACTGCACTCGCCCTTCTTGTGATGATGTGAGAAGTGCGGTGAGTGGCATCCGCACTGTGACACAGTGGTAGGCTACTCACGATCTTCCGCCGGTTTCTCAGGAGGATCACCTGCTTCCCGACTGGGGTTGAGTGCGAGCACCTGAAACCCCAGAAAGTGAAACCTCAGACAAGGGGGGGGGGGGGGGGACTCGTGTCATTTGCTTCAGATGCTCAACCCTTATTTTGATGGAGATCAAGAGTCTAGATATGACACGCCCAGGCAGAATGAGAGTGGGCAGCTGTTTTGATGCCTGTGGACAGGGCAGTCCTAGGAATCTAACAGAAGTCCTGCAGGCCTTTGGGAGTATTCACTGCCTCACTTTTTCATCGAGTACTGCTGGGGCTGCTGCTGGGTGCCATTCTGTCCCATGCAGTGCAAGTATAAGGGAGAGCAAAGCAGACAGAGCCCTGCCTGCAGCGAGCTCCCTGCCCCTGGTACAGGGGACAGGCAGTGAGGAATCGCCCAAATCACTCTAGTGCGGGGACTGAGGATTAGGAAGGAAAGCCCCAGAGGCATGAGAACTAGAACAAGGTTCCCGGCCTGGTTAGGGGCCTGGGCATGGCTTCCCAGAGGAGGTGACATTAGGCTGAGAGCCAAAGGAAGAGGGAGGGTCAACCAGGCATAGAGAAGACAGGTAAGAGGCAAGGCGGGTGGCGTCCACCAAGATGCGGGAGTTGAGAACAGACACGGTAATGCCCTGCCCACCTCCCTGACCAAGATTCCTCCTCTCCCCAGAGTGGAGCCCCCTGACCTCCACCTGCGGCTTGGCCTGGGTTTGGCTCCCTGGCTATGTGGAGCCAGGAGACGTTGGGAGCCGCCTAAGTTCCAGAGTTTGGGTGACTCAACATCAAGTCACACTTGCTACTACGCTCTTGCACTTACTGCGAGTCACATGTGTGATGCCTGCTCCTAGATCCCAGATCTGGTGAGAAGGTGCCTCAGTGAGCCATGGTCCTGTGAGCAGCCCTCCTGCCCATGGCTGATGGCTACCTGGCCGGATTTCCTCCTGTTGCCTGCTCTAAGTTTCCCTGCTGTCGGGTTTTTACCCTCTTTATCCCCACCCCCCACCTTGTAGGCCACTCCTGATTGGCCCTGGGCCTCAGTGGGCTCCATCTGCCTCCTATAACCCTCGTTTCTCAGTACAGTATCCACCCAGCAGACTAGCTGTCCTCCCCACACTGACCTACTCCAGTGGGCAGTTCATATTTCCAGGTCCTAGTCACTCCCAGTGTGACCTAAAACCCCCCTCCTGACACGATGCATCATTTCTCTGAAGGAGAGATTTGAAGGGTGGGAAAGTGAAGGAGAGGCAGAGAAAAGAACAAAGTACACGTGATCAATGTAGGAAGAGAACCACAGAAGTCTGAGAGGCTGGGAGTGAGGCCCCAGCTTGGTGACACTGTCATGCAGGCCGACTTGAGGACCTCTGGCCCACAGGATCTGGGTGCCTGCTTCATGCTTTGTCTCTCAACCCCCTAATCCCACTCCGGACCCCTTGCCCAGAACTCTACACCCCAGCCCTGCTGAATGTTTTTCACATCCTCCAATAGATTAGTTGGAAGACCTTCAAAACTGCTATTTTCTGTGCCTAGAACTTATAAATGCTCCCCCTTACTTGTTAACCCATCTGTTGACCCTCAGCCTGAACAGCACTCCCCTGAGTCCATCCTGGATGGGCTTCCCAGTTGGGTGCCCCTCCATGCATCCCGTATCTCCCTGAACTTCCTGTCTTGGGGTTCCCACATACTGCCTCTTAACTGTATGTATTTTTGTCTCCTCTGCTAGACTTCAAACTCTGTGAGATCTGCAACTGCTTTTTTACTTCATCTTTGTATCAGTTGATCTCCTGCCTGCTTATTGAGTGATCAAACACACAACAGAAGCCCAATAAGTATTTGTTACACAGGTAGGTTGATGAATAGTCACACAAATATCTCCTCCTCTACCACTATCCAAGGAAGAAAGCAACATTCTCTTCCTTAGACCATGGCCGTGGAGGAGCACCATATACCGTAGCCACATAGGCACCCTCTCCTCTAAAAATAATTGGAGATCATGGCATCCTCACTCAGTGCTTAAGGATGTTTGAACTCCTGCGCTACAGCAAGCAGAACCCAGAGTCCCCTTGGCAGGTGGACAGATGGCAGGCACTTCACGTTGTTAGAAATGCCTTGTCCCCGCTTCACATACAGGTCCTCCTCAGGCTGGTGCCCTTCCCTGAGCAATCTGAGCTCCAAGGCCTTAAAGAAAATAAAGTGCTTTCCAGTTACATTCCTGGATAAGGAGGCTGAGAGACCCCCTACACAGCCTCCTGGCATGCCTGTTTCCAGAAGCACCATCATGCCTTGCACACTCGGCCGCAAGAAATTCCCTGGAGCAGGTGCTCCTCCTCCCATTCTCAATTCAAATACTTCATACAGTTTTTCTAAAGGATCTTCTCTTCCCGTCATTTCCACCGTCTCATTTATAAGCTTCCCAAAATGTGATTCACAGAATAGGAGAGACCGTGAAGAAACAGTTCCATGGTCCCATAAATTTGGGAAACAGTGCATGGGCTGTTCCCCTTGGATATTTCATAGCATGTGACGCTCTAAGATGCATCCCCCAGTCACAAATTCTGCTTAGGGTTTATGGTCCAAATGGCAGAGTTGGTTCAATCCCCGACTCATCTCCCTGTAGTACATACATACACAGCAATGAGAAACAAAGTATACACTGAGAAAATAAAGAAGGCATAGCCCAGCATAGAAACAAAATAAGCACCTCAATGAACCAGAAATGGAGTGGAAACACGGAGCAATGAGCAGGCCTGCTGGTTTAGATAATTCCTCTCCTTTGGGACAGAGAGGAATAAAATCATTTTGTGAGAGACGGGGGAGCTCAGTGCCCTGCTCACCAAAGATCTAGTAACATCATGCAGACAGGTATTTGCAGAACACACTTGGGGACATATTGCCTCTGCCCTCTCGCCTCCATTCTTGCCTCCCATCACTGGACTCAAGGTGTTCAGATACCAAGAACTGGTCATTCTCCGGCACACACATCATTTGGTGGCACCAAATGTTAACATTAGCCTTCTCAAAACTCGTAAAAAAAAAAAAAAAAAAACTATGACAAGATTCCACATGAGTGATTTCTCTCTCTCCCTCTCTCCCTCCCTCTCTCTCTTTCCCTTTCTCCCTCTCCCTTTCCCTCTCTGCCTCCTCTCCCCGCCCCCCCGGTCTCTCTCTCTCCTTCTCCCCCCCTACCACCATCAACTTTTCTTGGGAGTCCTCCTCCTCACCTTCCACTCACCTCCCCCCGACTTCCTTTATCCTCACTGACTTCTGGACTGCTGTCCCCACAACCACACAATGGCCATACCCAACCATGCATTCTCAGACCTCATCCTCTGTGATCCTCCCCTCTTTTCAACAGAAGGCCCCTTCTGATGAACCTGGCAAATTCTTGGCTTCTTCAGGACTGCATCTTCGCATTTCTTCTACTTCTCTAAGTGCTCCAACTCTTTATTTTCCCTCTCCCCATCTCTGAAATGGAAGTGTTTCCAGCGGTCCTGCCCTCAGCCCTCTTCTCTTTATTCTCACATCTATCCCTCACACTGCCCTCTGCATGCACATGTCACTCATGACTAACTCGTCAGCCTCATCACTCCTCACATTTCTGAACACCTAGGAGTTTTGAGAACCCTGTGATTTAAATGCTGATCCAGAAATGGTCAGTCAGGTTTGCTCTGTGTCTGTTGCTGGTTGTGTTGGTCGTGATGTGTTACGGTGGTTGAAGCACCAGCTCAGATGACTGAACAACAGCCTCCCATTCTGTTTTCACTTATTGACTTGATTTTGTGTCCAACTAGTTCATGACTTCTGTTAGACCTATCAAAGCTGTCTGCTCCAGCCATGAGTCCTTTTGAATTACTGACTTCTTGTAGAGTAAATCATTTTCAACACATTAAAAATCTCATATACCAAATGTACCTATACCAAAATGCAGGCATATTACTAAATTGAATGTCTTATTTTGATATTCTGAAAATAATTTTCAGATGCATTTATTATATTTTTACATTTTAAGGCATTTTTTATTTAATTACTGTGGATAGCTGAAATTTTTCATTTTCATCTGCTTCTCAATTTTCTCTCATATTTGTAAATCTTGTTTAATCTTTTAAAGGAGTTTTGGTAAATATTTACATATTTGTGCATGAATGTGTAAAACCCTAATTCCTTGGTATAAATTCATATGGATATGAACATACATATATGAATGGTCTTTGCTGCGTATTTTTAACTGTGTAAAGTTGCTTACTCTAACCGTTATAAAAAGGCAGAAAAATACATCGAGTGACATAAATTGACTTATGACAGCCACACTACAAATCCACCCTGTCTGAAACTTACTTCATCTTCTCCATTTGTACTCTTATGCCCACCCTGTCCAACCCACCTCTCCAAAATATCTTAAGACCATTTCTTTCTCTTCTTTACTTCTCAGTTTCTGCCATTTTACCATCATTTTTCCCAGTGACCTAAGGTCCAACTTCAGTGCTCTTACACTTCTCCTTTCCATTTGCCTGCTCACCACAAAAGCCCAAATTCCTCAAAATCAGTTATGAAGCCCTTTGCATTTCTCCACCACAGAGTCTCTCATCACATGGAAGTGATCTCAGATATCCCTCTGCCCCAGAGACAGGGGCCTGGGGTAGAAAATTATTCTCTTGGCAATAGAACTCCTTGAAGACCCCACATGTACCATATAACATGAGTCCTCTGAAGAAGTATCTTGTCCTAAGAGATGGTATAAAAGATCCAGATACAAGGATAATATGTTCTGACTCTAGGCAAGGGGACCAGTACTAGATATTTCACCAAAGGAAAGATCTAGACTCAACCACTGTAAAGAGAGCTATAACCCACTCAATCAATCAGAATGTGACCTGACTAAAATGAGTGGGTGGAACTTTGAGTAGTTGATGGAAAAAGCAATAAAAGCAGTCAATCAGGACAATGGCACCCATCTTCACTTACAGCCATCCAAAGAATCTGATTATTACCAATAACCAAGGCTCGTTCTTTCCTAGACATAGTTCCCTGGAATAGAAGCAGTTCAAATGAGATGAAATATTCTGCAGGGACACTCGGTCCCTTTTGTCTAAAGCTGCTCTGAGCCTCAAATTTGTGAGGTTTAATGATGAAAAATATTATCCCTGGACTCAGACCTGTCCAGTCTCTGGTATAGACCAGTGAGGAACTACCAGGAAAATTCTTTCGTATCATCTACTGCTGCTGCTGCTATTATGAATAATATTAATTATAGCAGTAGTTGCTAAAATGTATTGAGTTTTACCACCTACTCAATAAAAAGGCTTAGTCTTCTCCTCTGTAAAGCTGGGCTAATGACATTTTCAGAGCACCATGAGATACCATGAGCCTTATGTGTATATTGCCTGGCAAACAACATACGCCCAGTTGATGGTAGTCAGCAGTATTATTTTTTGATGTCCCTATTATCTGCACAGGAGAAGGTATCCTGTGCAGATGCACAGCCTCATTTCTTGAACAGCAAATGAATAAACTGGTCTTCTTGCTTATCAATCAGCCTCTTATCTGATAACTTCTGCAAATGCTGATAAAACTAGTTTCTAGTCTTCCATCATTAAAGACTAGACCCTGGACTCTGGGACAAACAGAGACATAAGGCACCTTTGTGTCTGCAATCACAGATTCTTGAGTCAGAATGCCTGGGTTCATATTTCAAGTCTCCCCTTAGGTACAGTATGGCCCCTCCAAGCCTCAATTTCTTCATCTGTAGAATGAGATTCATGATAGTACCTACCTCAGAGGAACCTGTGAGAATTCAATGAGATCATGTAGCCTCAAGACACCTCTATGGGGAGGCACTATGAATATCAGTCACCATTGACAGAAGAGGAAGCGGCCATTTCAAGAAGTAAGGTAATTTGCTCTAAATCGGATGACTGGAAACTGGCAGGGCCAAAATTTGAATCCAAATCTCTCCAGGTCCAAAGGCTGAGTTCTTAGCCACATTCCACCATCCAAGTGGCCCTCCACTTGGGCACTGTGTAAATCCAAGTCCTTTCCTATCCTTTAAGGTGCTTAAGGGCAGGAATTACGCATCTTATTCATCTTCGTTTTCCCTTTAGCACCTAGACCCATATGTCACTCACTGAAATGTCCCTTGAGCCAATGCTGAATAGCTAATCAAATAAATAAATGAATGCATGAACAACAATATATCAAGAAAGGAGACCCTTGCTAAGAGAATAGGGTTCAAAAGTATCCCAATCAAGAAGAGTAGGAATTAAGAAGAGGAAAAGGAGGGGCGCCTGGGTGGCTCAGTTGTTAAGCAACTGCCTTCGGCTTGGGTCATGATCCCAGGGTTCTGGGATTGAGCCCCGCACTGGGCTCCCTGCTCAGCAGGAAGCCTGCTTCTCCCTCTCCCACTCCCCCTGCTTGTGTTCCTTCTCTCGCTGTGTCTCTCTCTGTCAAATAAATAAATAAATAAAATCTTAAAAAAAAAAAAAAAAAGAGGAAAAGGAGGAGAAAAAAGAGGAGGGAGAAGAAAACGGCTTTGGATCTGCACAGCCAAAGGTCATTAGAATCCTTGGAGAGAAGTGGTGGAGGAAGAGAACTCATTGCCGGGGGCTAGGGAAGGAAAGCCTGGATGGAAAAGCAGCAGCAGGTATAGATCACTTATTTAAAAGATAATCCCTCATTGCCAGGGGCTAGGGAAGGAAAGCCTGGATGGAAAAGCCGCAGCAGGTATAGACAACTTATTTTAAAAGCTAATCCTATAAACGTAAGGTGTCATGAAGAGCTGTCACCAGAAAGGGAGCGAAGTCAAGTGAAGAACAGTCTTTGCTTTTTATAAAACAGAATAACCCTGATACGGTTGCAGGGAGAAATGATTAACTCTCATACAGGAAAGAGAGATTACAAATTCTGGAAAGGAAAGTGATTGTTGCAAGAATAATGTCCTAGAAGAGATCAATCATTGGCCCTAGCGTTTTTCAGTCTGTGGGTTACAAGCCAGTATTTGGGGAATGGAATGGGATCGAGTGGAATGGAATGAAAATTATTGGCACCCATCCCATTTTTAGATTTGTTTCGTGTGCGTGTGTGTGCATAGTGGGTCACCATTTAAAGAGTATTTTTTTTTTCTACTGTGAATCATGGTCAAAACATGTTTAATACCTGGGAGCTCTGCCGCACTCAGGCACCCCCGGTCTTTCTGTGACCCCGAGGGTCCTGAGACCACACTGTCCCGCGAGGGTTCCACCCCCCACTTCGCCACCAGAGTGACGTCCCTCAGCGGAGCAGACTTTTAAAAGTTCCGATTTTGTGCTCCGTGGCTCTATCACTTGCCAGAAGCGGCCATCGGAGGCCCCTCCCCCGCCGTCTATCCTCCCGAATATCGCCTCGGATTCACTTCTCCGGACGTCCTACCTTCCAAAAAGTGGTCGCTTTTCTGTTCAGAGAGTTGTTGCTCTTCTTTTCTTTGATCTCCTGTTGAGTTTGTAGGTGTTCAGAATGGTCAGACACATGAAAAAGTGTTCAATATCGCTCGGCATCAGGGAAATCCAAATCAAAACCTCAATGAGATACCACCTCACACCAGTCAGAATGGCTAAAATTAACAAGTCAGGAAATGACAGATGTTGGCGGGGATGCGGAGAAAGGGGAACCCTCCTACACTGTTGGTGGGAATGCAAGCTGGTGCAGCCACTCTGGAAAACAGTATGGAGGTTCCTCAAAAAGTTGAAAATAGTGCTACCATATGATCCAGCAATTGCACTACTGGGTATTTACCCCAAAGATACAAAAGTAGGGACCCGAAAGGCTACGTGCACCCCGATGTTTATAGCAGCAATGTCCACAATAGCCAAACTGTGGAAAGAGCCAAGATGTCCATCAACAGATGAATGGCTAAAGAAGATGTGGTATATATATACAATGGAATATTATGCAGCCATCAAAAGGAATAAGATCTTGCCATTTGCAACGACGTGGATGGAACTGGAGGGTATTATGCTGAGCGAAATAAGTCAAACAGAGAAAGACATGTATCATATGACCTCACTGATATGAGGAATTCTTAATCTCAGGAAACAAACTGAGGGTTGCTGGAGTGGGGGGTGGGGTGGGAGGGATGGGGTGACTGGGTGATGGACACTGGGGAGGGTATGTGTTCTGGTAAGCGCTGTGAATTGTGCA